>NW_008662288.1:84708-89395 GCF_000695815.1 Acanthisitta chloris
AATATTGTATTAGACTGCAACTCAAGAAGGTGGGAGAAATCACAGGTTTACCCAGGAGAAATAGGAAGCCGGGTGGTTTTTTGCTTTGTTTTCTCTAGCACAGATTGTTCTTCCAGTATTTGTACACACATTCACTGTAATGGCACTCAAATCTCCCAACAAAAATAATTTATAAAGAAGCATTGCTTGGGAGTGCATTCCTTCACATGAGCCCAGCTGCAAGCTGGCAGCACAGAGCCTGGGAGTGAGCTCCCACCTCCACACAAGATGGTTTTTCATCACTGTTCTGTCTGAGAAGCATAAAGCAGGTACTCTCTGCCAGATGCCCCTGAGGACACTCATCACTGCCCACAAAGCCATAGGGTCTATGTTCCTCTAGCTTCCCTCCAGACTTTTCACTACAGCACTTTGCAGAGTTCTTTGGGTTTCTGTTCAATTTATTTCAGACCAAGAGCAACTAGCCAGGACACCTGTGTCAGGGTACTGGTTGCACCCATAACCGCAAAGCTATATCCTGTGTCCACAGCTGCCAGCCTGGTGAGAGATGCTCTTTGGATGTCATGGGGCAGAAGATACTATACAACTAGTGTGGGAGAGGATACCCCGTAGCCACGGCTGTCCCTGTCCCATGGCACAAAGTTCATGCTGGTACAAGGCTGTGCTTGGGAGAGGGTAACTCTGAGTCACCTGGCCAGAGACCAAAGCCACATACTTCATACTCCTCCCACAGGCTGGGAAACCCTCTGTTCACATCACCCACTGGATGCAATAGAAGTAATGGTCTGCCCAGTCCCAGCTGGCTTTGGAGCCCACTGTGCCAGAGAAACACTGATGCAGGCAGCACCACTACCAAATTGCACAGGGGATGAATAAACCCCGACCTAGAGGCTTTCCCAGCCATGGCTGAGCTGGGAGACTGCTTTCACAAGACACCACATGCAAGTTAAAATGCACCCTATTTTGTGCTTGCTTGAATGCTTCTGGCCATCGCCCACATGGAATTTTCTTTCTTCTTGACAGATTCTGAAACCCTGCTCTTCACATAGCCATGAAGGGTTAGGCTGTAAGACATGAGGCAATTAGTACTGGTCTTAAAGGAAATAAAGGTGAAATACTCTGGGCCAGGTTTTCAGATGTCATAGAAACACAGAATCATAGAATGGTTTGGGTTGGAAGGGACCTTAAAGATCATCCAGTCCCAATCCCCCTGCTCAGGCAGGGACACCTTCCACTAGACCAGGTTACTCAGGGCCCCATCCAGCCTGTTGTGAAAGGATGAGACTCTGTCCTTTCTCCTGGGTGTTCCAGGGCCACAGCACTGAGCAGTGGCGTCCATCTACTCCTCCTGAATGTTCTTTGCCCCCCATTGTTTTACACATAAGCTGTACATTTTCAGAGCAAGTACTATGTTTTTGTTATGCTATCATGCAAAGTTTAGCATGAAAAGGGATTTTAAACACCATAACAGCACGAAGTAATTATTAATAGCAAGTGATATCACGAAACCAGAATCTTCCTCTCAGCAAAGAGGAATTCAGTAATGTAGAAGCTGAAGACAGAGAAGTACACCACAACCCCTTGTTGGGTTCTGCTGCAGACTCTCTTTAAAATAAGCCAGGCAGAAACTGTAACATTTCACTACTGCTTTTTCTTGTGGAAGTGGTTCCCAGACACTTGCTGCATGTACTATAATGTTGACATCTGATTTGATCCACATCATTGCCATCTACCACTCAGGATTTCCCATTTATTGTGAACTTTGGCTGAAATCTCATTTTATTCAGAGACAGGTCTTACTGGAGACAGGCCTTCATGAAGAACTTAGTACTTGCAACTGTAATTCAAAACATATTTTGAACAGAAAAATGTGGATTTGTACCAGCTGAAGCCCTTAGTGATTCATGATGATGGCAACAAATTGTTTTTGTCACAAAACAAAAATAAGAGGCCCCTAAAAAAAAGTCTGAAAAAAGTCAGAGACTGTTTCTATTTCTTAATATTTATTTTGTTAAAGATATTAAACCCATGCCAGTGTTCAAGAAATAATTGAAGCATTTTGTTTCTTCTGCATTGTTACTTTACCCATTTCCTCAAATTTTTTTGACAGTATTTATTTTGGGTCAATAGAAAGTGACATTTATTCTCCCTGTCAACAGAATCAAAACATCAGATACTCATGGGGCTCTGATAGGACAACACAGTGTATTCTTAGGTTAACTTGGCTATCTGTGAACAGAAATCCAAACCCCACAGTTTATCCCAGATTCCACAAAGTAGTTAAAGTGTTGGTGACACCAGACTGGTGTCCCACAGTTCATGATATATGTCACCAGTGAAGTGGTATATGGCTCTAATCCTTAACCTTGATTGGAAAGGCCTTTAGGTGATATAAATTTCCATGGGACTTTGTGCTTTGATTGACCAACCAGGGCAATTTGATCTGTTCCAGATGGGACCTGAGTCCATGTGTTTTAGTAAATGGTGGTAGACATTGGACTTTTCAAGCCATGCCAACAGACATGTGATAAAAGCTTCCAGGGTCTTATTCATTTCTTCCTTATAAAATAAGGCAATTTGCACATTTTATGTTAATTCTGTATTGACTATCACTCTTGAGAGGTAAGGATGTCGTTAGTTTTTAAACACACAGGGCTTTACTCAATCAGACCCATTTGTTTCCTCTGATGGAAGAAAAGGGCCTGAGGTGGAGAGCTGACTAGAAGGTTTTAACTGAATTGGTGGGATGAATGTGAGCCAAGGAAAATTTAGGCTGCACATCAGGAACGTTTTTCTAACAATGAGGTCTATTACTACGTGGAATGATTCCCCCAGGGAGAAGGGGGAAGCTGACTAGACAAAGCAATGAAGAACACATTGTAGGGAGCAACCTTTAAACAGTTGGGGAATGGACCAAGTGACCTAAGTGCATTTTCCATCTCTAGTTTTTCTGACTCAGTCACTACAAGGGTATGCTGTAGAGTATATGACTCCTGTACTCTGCCACATCAGTACTTTGGGAACACTTCACACAAAGCCAGTCCTCAGGATGCAAAGGATATCAGTGCTCTGACCTTCAGGCATCTTCACTGAGATCTGCCAGGTGCAAGATGCTCTTGCTGGGACCTTTGGCTGCCTATGGCACTCACCCAGGGGCCACAGGGTGCATGAACTCTGGTCATTTTTGAAAGATTTGCTTTCCTTTGCAATTGTTCTCTGATTTGTACCTCTTTTTTATCAAAGCTTTTCACTTTCAGAAATCACTGGGCTAGTAAGCTCAAGCTACACAGAAACCTAACACAGTGGTGGATTTTTGTTGGCATCTGATGTTGTCTGGGTGACAGCTAACACAGTAGACTTTAGAGCAAAACGTTGAACTTAAAATGCCAAACCAGCTTACAATGCAACTGCCATGTCCTCATTTTCCTTATTGAATTGGAATAGCCAAGGAATAGATGCATGCTATCAAAGGCTTTACTTTAGTCAAAGCAAATGTGACACCCAGTAATGAGGAAGATTGCTTCTCATTTTTGAATCTGGTATGTTTAAACATCAGGGCCCTTCCAATGGAGTTCTTCAAAGGTTTTTTATAAATCTTCTTTTAAAAAAATAAAACAAAAATTTCTGCAGGAACGGAGAGTTTCACCACGTTTCTCAAAGAAAATTGACAGAAAATTTCCATGGTCGTACTCCGAATGCCATCTTTTGCCATTTTTTTCAGAAAACATCATAGGGTTTTTTGGTTTTTTTAATTTTTATCTAGAAGTAGGTTCTCTTTTCAAATTTTAACCAGTTAAAGTAAAATAAAAAATACTTTTGCTATAACTTGGAGAGCTGATATTTTTTCCCCTCTCGGAAGAGTGGTTTAATATGCCCAAACTACAATGAACTTTGTGTCTGAGTATTTTTATCTCCTTTAAAAGAAAAAAAAAACGTACAAAATATCAACAATTCCATAGAAGAGAAAAATATATCTCTTGTTGGCTTATTTATTGTCTGAATAGGAACTGGTTGAAAATATAGGCAAGATAATGAAGGGCCTTTTCTCCTGTGCCTGTACTGGAAACCCTGTATTTATTCTTAGTTTAAATATGGCCCTGAAAACACATGTTTTGAAAAAATAATAGGTATGTTATAAGACAAATTCAGTGTACCATGAATGAGGCTGGAGGAGCTGTGTTACTTTCTGACAAAGATGGCATTTGTGCAAGCTGGATTTAGTTTTGCTTTTCAGCAGCCACAGCAGTGTTTATCTCTGTAGTTTCAATTCAGGTCTATTTCCTCTCTGTGCAAGGTGTGTGCATAAATGCACAGACATCTAACAATGAAAGAGCAGCTTCATGGAAGAGAGGCAGCAGATCAGCTCTATATGCAGTGAAAGCTGACTGCAGGCCATGAAAAATAGATATAGAAATGCAAAGAAGAAATGGCTTAAAAAGGCTTCTAGACAAAGCGATTGCTTCTACATGTTAAAGAGAAAAAATAGCCAATGAAGTAATTAGAAGTAATGACTTTAGAAAACACACTGGGACAAGACAGTACAAATATCACTTAACCCGTCCATGTCAGTAACACCTCTATCAACATCGCTTTCATTTTACCAGTTCCTGTCTAGCCGGGAACTAATTTCTTTACAGTTACTGAAGCAGAGTAACCACAAATCAAACAGTAGGAAAATGATAACCTGCTG
>NW_008662288.1:89426-107112 GCF_000695815.1 Acanthisitta chloris
ATGTGAACTATGCTTAGACAGTTGTGAAATGTCTAATGTGGGGCAGTCAATCAGGCTTTGCCCCTGAACTTGTCATTTTTTGAGACAAAGTGGGAATAAAAAAAAAAAAAAACCACAAATATTCAGAAAAGTAAAAACTGTTACAAATTATTTATGATCAAAAGTTGGATATTTCTTGGAAGGTGACATTAGAATCCTTTAATATATTATGAGAATATGAAGCATGAGGGGGAGTATAAAGTGCAGGGAGTTTTTCAAAGTTATGTTCTGTTGGCTCAGGCTGCACCTCACTAAAATGAAACAACAGACTAATAAATACAGCACTGCTGAGCAAAAATAATAAGAAAAGGTACTAAACTCTGATTATGCTGACATCAGCTGGCCTATAAATTATCACCCAATAAAAACTATCAAGATATGAACAAAAATATCCTAGATATCCATTCTGGGAAAAAAACCAGCTTGAAGCTATTCCAGCATAGTAATTCTTACTATTTCTTTTTTTGGTATTGTGTTCATGTAAAGGTCTATTTGAGCAGCTTCATCCCTGGGCTTCTTTTACATTCACTCTTCTCTAGAAGAAAATTTCTCATTTTAAGAATTTCTTTCTGGACCATCTTTAATGGCTGAAAGGTGCAATAAAATTTTTGGCCCACAGCTTTGGCCAGTGTAAATTATTGTGTTTGCACCAAAAATCAAGGTATCTTATCTAATTTGCAGAATCACAGAATAGGACAGATTGGAAGGGACCACAATGCATCATCTGGTCCAGACTCTCTGCTTAAGCAGGGTCATCCTAGATTTCTTTCTGGACCATCTTTAATGGCTGAAAGGTGCAATAAAATTTTTGGCCCACAGCTTTGGCCAGTGTAAATTATTGTGTTTGCACCAAAAATCAAGGTATCTTATCTAATTTGCAGAATCACAGAATAGGACAGATTGGAAGGGACCACAATGCATCATCTGGTCCAGACTCTCTGCTTAAGCAGGGTCATCCTAGAGCACATGGCACGGCACAACTGCCCACTGCCTCTTGTCTTATTGTTTGGCACAACCAAGAAGACCCTGGCTCCATCATTTTTGCACCCTCCCTTTAGATACTTATACACATTGATGAGATCCCCCCTCAGCTGTCTCTTATTGAGGCTGAACAGGCCCAACTCCCTCAGCCTTTCCTCGTAAGAGAGATGTTCCAGTCCCTTAATCAATTTTGTTGCCCTCCTTTGGAAAGGGTCCAGGAATTTCATGTCTCTCTTGTACTGAGGACCCAGAACTGGACACAATGTTCCACATGTGCCTCACTAGGGCAGAGTAGAGGGGCAGGATCCTCTTCCTTGACCATCCAGCAATGCCCTTCCTAATGTATCCCAGGATAGTGTTGGCCTTCTTGGCCAGAGGGTGCACTGCTGGCTCATGGACAGAGTGCTGTCCATCAGGACCCCCAGGTCCTATTTGCATTAGATAAAGATATTGACCTGAATTTATTTGAATATTTAATTCATTGCTATAGACAGCCATTATGTAAATTTGCCATGGTTGCCCTGATTTCCAGGAAGCTATGGAAACCTGTGCTGCCTGGAGGTTTATCTCTTCACAACAGAGAATATTTTCTGAGAGGTTCTTGTTATCTCTCAGAAATCACAGGGATCCTCCTCTTTGTTTCTAGTTTCTTCATTTACACTGCTTTAAAGTAGAATTTTTGACATGGACAGACTTGATCAGTGAGCTGAGGACAACTGCATGATGTTCAATGAGACCATGTGCCAGGTTCTGCACTTGGGTCACAACTCTTCACAACAGAGAATATTTTCTGAGAGGTTCTTGTTATCTCTCAGAAATCACAGGGATCCTCCTCTTTGTTTCTAGTTTCTTCATTTACACTGCTTTAAAGTAGAATTTTTGACATGGACAGACTTGATCAGTGAGCTGAGGACAACTGCATGATGTTCAATGAGACCATGTGCCAGGTTCTGCACTTGGGTCACAACAACCCCATGCAGTGTTACAGGCTGAGGAGGAGTTGCTTGAGAGTTGTTTAGCAGAAAGGGACTTGGGCATGCTGGTTGAGAGCTGCTCAACGGTGTGCCCAGGTCACCAAGAAGGCCAGTGTCACCTTAGCCTCTATCAAGAATAGTGTGGCCAGCAGGACTAGGGAAGTGGTCATCCCTCTGTACTCAGCATTGGTGAGGCCTCACCTTGAACACTGTGTACAGTTTTGGGCCCCTTACTTTAAAAAAGACATTGAGCCACTGGAGTGAGTCCAGCAAAAGGCAATGAGGCTCGTAAAATGTCTAGAACACATGGAAGTTGGGCTTATTTAGTCTTGAGGCAGCTCAGGGGTGACTTCATTGTTCTCTGTAATTACCTGAAAGGGAGTTGTTGAGAGGTGGGGGATGGTCTCTTCTGCTGTGGCTGCAACTAGAAGACTAGAGGGAATGGGCATAAGCTGAGACAGTAGCCTCAGAGTAGATATTAGGAAAAGCTTTTTCACTGTTAAGGTGATTAGCCATTGGAATAGGTTGCCCAGGGAGGTGGCGGAGACACCATCCCTGGAAGTGTTTAAGAGTTGTCTGGACCTGGCACTGGAAGATATGGTTTAGGGTTCAAGGGTTATAGTAGAGTCCCAGGTTAAGTACCAGGACTTGATGATCTTAAAGGTCCCTTCCAACCTCGATGACTCTGTGATTCTATGGAATTTCAGAGAACATGGAAGATTTGTCTCTACAACAGCAATTATTGAACTATTGTAATACTTTGGAAGAAACTTTTAAAGGTCATCTAGTCCAACCCCCCTGCAATGAGAAACATTGTGAAAGATGTGAAATAAGTGCAACACTGGCACAGGTTGTCAAGTGAGGTGGTGGATGCTTCATTCCTGGAAACATTCAAGGTCAGATTGGACAGGGCTCTGAGCAACCCGGTCTAGCTGAAGATTTTTACGAGGGCATGTAGTGGCAAGACAATGGGTAAAGGCTTTAAACCAAGAGAGGCTCAATTTAGAACAGATTTAGGAAGAAATTCTTTACTGTGATAGGTGTGAGACACTGGAACACATTGCCCAGAGGAGCTGTGTATGCTCCATCCCCAGAAGTGTTCACAGCCAGGTTGGATGGAGCTTCAAGTCACCTGGCAGGGAGGATTGAACTAGATGATCTTTAAGGTCCCTTCCAATCCAAACTGTTCTGTGTTTCTGTGATCTTCATTGTGTAACCTAGTAGATTCCTTTAGCTAAATTCATCAGGTTTTTGTCACTGATCTGCTAAGTCTAGGAATAATTAGTTCCCAAACTTAATACTAAAATAGGATGAAAAATAATGAGAGGAAAGCAGATCATGTCTGAAAGATGCTCTGTTTACCACTCCAACTGTTCTACCATCAGTTTGGGTGATAAGTGGGAGCAACACTAGCTCAGATAGAGAGCGTGCCACCCACTGAGTCACTGGCACTGCTTCCTGTTGGCACAGCCCTTCTTGGTAGGAGCTTTTCTGCTGAATCTCCCTCACTTCTTCTTACAAACAGAAAGCAGAAGTGATACGAGTCACCTCACAAGACCACCTGCTAAATTCTCCTGTGGTCTTCACCCAGATGCCACCTGCTAATAATGAATGAGAAAATACATGTCTTCAGGATATTTTTCAGAATCAGGAGACTTTTTCTTCAGGATTAATTTCCTAAGGAAAAGCAATAAATACCAGAATTATGAGTGTCTGCTTCTCAGGAGCCCCCAGTTTCTGAAAGTTATTGTCTTTACAGATCCTGTTACTCAGCGGTGAAATAAAATCCATTTTAAGGAAATAAACCACATATTAAATATTTTTTGTTTGAACAAGAGCTAAATAACTTTCTAATTCATATTTAACAATGTGTATTCAGATATATTTTCTGTTGTATACAAGACCCACCCAAACTTAGAAGAGTAAGTTTCAGAGTGTCTTCCAAAGGAAGACTGCATTCCATCTAGTGTCAGTCTAACCCTTTCTCCATATCCTGAATTATTTGCTGAAGCAATGACTGAAACCATGAAATTATGACAGCCTGCACACTGGGAAAAGACAGCGGGCATACCTTCAGACTTTGGTAGATTGCATTTGTCCAACATTCTAATATTTTTAACTCTAATCAAAGATTCAGAAAGAAAATACTCAGCTCTTCCATATTGCCACAGACCATGCAATGTGGGTCTGTTGAGCCAATGTGACCCCAGATCTCTGGGACTTATGAGTGAACCTGGAATTTTTTGTAGAAATAGTACTCCGGGAGGAAGCAAGAAGAAATGTGGCTTTCATCTTCTGTACTCATCAAGTCTGGGGCAGCTTCCAAATCAATGAGTACATGCACTCAGTTTTGTCATGGTTTTTGAGTTACTACCATGAAATAACCAACTGAGACCCATAGATTTTAACAAACTAGTGTGAAAAACAATGTGGTCTTTGAAATTGCTTTTGAATCTGTCTATGGGTTAAACACTAGAAGTTCTTGCCTTAGAAAGTCCTTAAGCAAAGACGCCTTTGCCTCTGAGGAATGACGTTATATTAATGTGCATGCTTGTGTATATTAGTCTGTGCATGAACATATGAATAAAAATATAGACAACTATTATACAAATACTTTCTATAAAGACATAAGTTTATGGAATTAAAAACAGTAGCCTCATTGTTATGTCTCTGAACATGTAGCATATGTCAGCATTTAGTTGATGTGTACCATTCAAGAACATATTTATCACCCAAAAGTACTCCTTATTTTACACTCTTGGTTCCTGTACATTATTCCAGGCAATCATAATTCCACAGGCATTTATTTTTACTTGTTACGTGGTAGAAGAAAGAACAAAATCTGGCCAAACCCTGATGTCTTTACTTAGATCTTACTCAGATAAAACTGCTCAGGACTTCTACCTGCAGAAAGACCACAAGAATTAGCCCTACAAATGGTTTCCTCCCTTCCAAGAGGTGAATATATATCTTTGTTATTTTATCTATTTGTTTCCAGGGTGACAGGCTTATTCAGTTTGAAAGTACAACAGTAAGGCCGTAGGGTGTCACTTTAAGATAACCACACACTCAGTTTTGTGTTTAACTTCATTATTTTATTTTTAGTTTAAACATAACAATGTGCTATTGAAAAATGCCTATTGTCAGCTCCAGGTGCATTTGCCAACATTAAAAAGTATAATCACAATAAAAGAAAAGCCAGGAGCTATTCCACCTCCCACATGCCAAAATTAAATAACCATAGCAAAAATTAAAATCAACAGTATTTTACTTCCCTCCCTTCCTTCTTCTCTCTATCCTCTACTCTCTCTTTCCCACAAACTATCAGAATTTCTTTCCAAATGTCTCAATAAGTGGATAACCTGCAGCATGGATGTTCAGTTGATGCTACAAAAACATAATTTTGGCCCTCTTTTCATGCCATGGTCTCTTCAATGCTGATGTGCCCTAGGCAAATTCCCTTTTTCATACTAAGAGAAGTCTTGCAGCATGACTTCTGCATGGTCACTGACAGAGAGAAACCCAAGCCTTCTCTCTTTCATGGACTTTGGAGACATGGAAATCCGCAATTATCTCTGCAGCCTACAGTACCTCTTGGATTTACTCATCTTTCTAATTCAGACCTGTATCTGAGTTAAGGATCTTTTTAAAAAAAAATAATACCCAAATGTTTTGATTTTCCAGTGAATATGTTCCACCACAGGCCTTAAAAGCTAATTGCATGTCACACTTTAAGTTCATGCTCTGTTTTATCTGACTTGCTTACCTTCTGTTACCAGTCATTGCTTATTGTAATATTTTGCTGGTTACACTGAAGATTTGTCTGCTCCCAAATCTCCCCTTCTCCACATGGGCACCACTTGACTGCTGCCAGAAGACCCATAATCTTGTCCTACATAGGTACTGCACTGAGGGGTCCTGATCGCTTAATCATTCTCCTGGTCTGATCCTTAAACAGTCCTCATGGTTCTTTCTTGAAATTTCTGTGCCTTTTTCTATTTCACTGTGGAAGGCTGGAGACCGGACCCAGACACAAAAGTCCAAGACAACCCACAAGATTTCTACCATGGCATGAATCACAGTAAGTAAATTTTCTATTCTAACTCACAATTTTCTTATTTAAATCCAAACTTTGAATCTATTCTTTGAGTTGCATCATGGTTAGCTCATGTTTAGATGATACTCTGTGATTTGCAGACCTTATCTGGAAGCAATGCTTGCTAAGCCAGATCTGTCCATGTTGTATGATACTTGTGTTCTTCCTACAGAATTTGGTCAGTCTAAATCCCAACCACACTAGGATTTAGATATCTAAAATCCAATTTCAGACCACACTACCATTCAATCTCCTTGTTTTTCTACTTCTTCTACTGCCCACATCTAAATTTGCTGAAAACCTCCCTTTTTAGACTGACATTTTGTTAGATTATTAACTATAGCTGCTCAGATATTCATGCTCCCAGGACCTGTCTCTGGCTGTGCGTCAGTGAAAATTCACTTATGTACACAGGCCTCTAACCTCTGTGCAAATCCCCCAGAGAAGCTTTAAAAGTTTATTTTATTTGAATAATGAGGTAATCTTCTATCTTCTTCCTTGAAGAAAGCAATGACCCAGCCTTCACTTCTAGTCCCATCAGTTGATGGTGTGCATAGATAAGCTGTGTGAGAAGAGTTAGGGCAGTGAGTTGAACTGTCAGCAGTGAATTTGCTTCCATAATTATTGCAGCTGCTGTGACATCCTAAAACAAATCTACAGATTCATCACATACCTAAAGGTTTCGATTTGTATCCTTTTTTTTTTAATGCAGAGAATTGCTGTAAGACTGTTGGATGTGGACAGAGAAATGTTCAAAAGCCACCAGACCAAGCAGCAGGGTTCTGTGGCTAGTTCTAAATGGCAGAGGAAACTGAAAAAGACCATGTTTTAACCTATACTGGGCTGCACACAGTTTTGTACTACGGAAATTGTTCCAGTTCAGCATTGTTGGGCTAAACTCACAGCAGGGTCCACACATTGACAGAAACAGATGGATTGGCAATATCAGA
The DNA here is from genome assembly GCF_000695815.1 of Acanthisitta chloris. Taxonomy (NCBI): domain Eukaryota; kingdom Metazoa; phylum Chordata; class Aves; order Passeriformes; family Acanthisittidae; genus Acanthisitta; species Acanthisitta chloris. Next base: position 96,467 of record NW_008662288.1, read on the forward strand.
AAAGGTGGGAAGGCAGTTGTAATGTTAACAGCTTTTCAAGTGTATTTCGGTGACCTGAAGTATGGTTCCATGTAGTAAAAGGCAGTTTGGCCTGGACAATGTTAGGACATGCTGTATCAATGCATTTTCTCAGTAGCCTGTTATCACTGGACTGCCTGGAGGGCTCAGATGCTACCCCCAGCTGATGTAGACCCAAAGGAAGAGCAGTCCAGCCCTTGTTTGGATTCTTCTCCACTCTGCAAACTGTTGGACTGAAGCATGAAGGTATGAACAAAATTCAGTAAAAATGGACAAATCCTGTGAGGTCCCAAAAATGTCTTTATCTGAGAAAGCTGAGAGTTTTGCCATCTTCCACTGGCATTCAGCCACATGTGGTGGGCCAAGACAGGTGGTCTGTTGGGTTGGAAGGCGTACTAAGACAGTCTGGTCTGCTGGACGCGTTGGCATGAGAGGGTCAGTGAATGGTACTCTTCTCCTCACACATGTATGAGTCCAGTGAAATACAATGGGGTACTGTGCTGCTGAAGAAGTTGTTCTTTGGGTGAGACATTACACTCATAAAACTCAGTGGAGGTCCTGACCACTTTGTGGGCATTAAAGATCCCATGACTTCTAGCAATGACTTTGGTGTCCTGGACACGCTCCAACTTGGAACGCTTTGTCTCATTGAACTCCCTATACAGCTCCTATTCAGAAATGTTGTCTTCACAAAGGCTACGTTTAGATGAGCTCATGTTAAGTTGCTGTTTCAAAGCTGATGTCAAAATGGAAAAAGAATTGTAAAAACAATTAGTGATGATTACTGATAATTACCCACACATGGTTGGTATATCAGACTCAGAGAAATACCTCAGAATGAAAAATGTCATGTAAATATAGTGTCTTACTATGTCTCTGGCTGGGGTTTTGGAACACTCAGAACTGTACGTATGGTATCACACATATACGCTATCAGAACAAGAAGTGCCATTGTGGTGCTTAAGATCTTAAATTCAGATTGTGCGCTGGGTAAGTTACCAATAACCCTTGCAAGGATATATCTCTGTGGAAAAGTCCATCCAACAAATCTGAATGTGGTACTTGAAGCAGTTCCCTTTAATAAACAGAACTTTGAATCATGTTCATCACTGCAGGAGGAGATGCCTATGACACTTCCCTTCACCATTTGGAAGAGCACGTCAGAAACTGGCAAAACCAGGTCACTAAGTCTTCTAGGGGCAATTTAAACACAGCACATCATGATAACATTTGTTTTAAGTTTTACATTTTCATAGCCATACGCAGTGAGAGCAGCTTATGAAGTCTACCATTTAAAGCCTGATTTGTGATTTATAGTGATTTATAACAACACTAAAACCTCCCACAAAAGGCAAATTAATACTCAGATGCTTTCTCAGCACCTCCTTTGAGAAAAAGAGTTTTGAGTCAGTGCCAAGGAGTGGGAGGCAAGTATTTCTACTGAAATTCAAATGGGTGGCAAACTCTGGAATAACATTTTGGCATGAAATACACACTACATTTTTAGAGTCTTTTTTCTTTAAAGTGTCTGAACATTTCAATTTAACAAATTAAATGTTCCCTAATAAAATGAGTTGGTCAAGGAGAAAAGAAAGAATTTAAGTTAAGTCTCCTTAAATGTTTTTTGCACATTTGTGTTTAAAGCCCTCTGCCTGGTCTGCCTCTCAGTTCATGGTAGTTCCAAAATACAGAGTACTTGTTTTGGCTCTAGGCTTACTATTATATTGCCATTAAAATTCCAGCTAAATCCTTCAGGTTTGTAATTAGAACTATAGAGAGACCCAGGTGTCAAACACGAAGGATGCTGAACTTCAGCAGAGGAAATTACAACACAATTTGATGCAAGAAGTGTTGGATGAAATTGAATGGAACAAAGTGGTGAAGCAGATGGGGAAGGAAAGTATGTCCAAAGATCAATTAATGCATGTCTGAGTGTTATGAGCATCGCTAAGCAGCGGTGCATTACAGCTAAACTGGGACTCTAACAGATGCGAAAGAAAGCATAAAAAGCATATGAAGGACAAAGTAAGACTGATGGATTAATTCTGTAGAAGACCAGTTAGTCAAATACTTTGGCTGGAGTTAAAAAACAGTAGGATTCTTTGGTGACCAGTTAGAGGAGAAAGGTAATAAAAATTCATGCTTCAAGCGTATGCAGGTAACCAGAGGGGTCTGTAAGTTTTTCCTTCTCTGGAGCATTGCAAAATTGGATGACAGGGTCTTTAAAGGACTGCTCTTGCTCTTCCACTCTCTCAGTCTTCTGGGTTTGATTGAAAGATTGGGTGCATGCCAGTCTCAGACCTAGACACAGGCTGATACCGAAATGGTCAACTACAGCAAAATTTGTTTTCTGTCAAAAGGGGTGAAAACCAAAACACAAGAAGAAATGAACCTGGACAAAATAAGGGCCCAGTTCAACCTTCCTTATTCCTGAGGGTTTTGTAGTGCCTTGGGTGGGATTTCTGCACCAGTGTGGACAGCAGGATTGACTTTTTACTGATGACAGATGAGACTCTGTATGAGTAACCAGCCTGCCAGGTGTTGTTGGCAGCAGTGTAGGCCAGACTGAGTATCTAAATTTGTCTCTTAAAATTACAAGATAAAATTGCTCAGAAAAAAATTAGCCCAGAAACCTTTAGAAACAAAACACTTCCCACAGGCACCCTAGCCAATATTTCCCATTCCTAAACAGTGAATCTAATGGCATTAATTCAGGGAAAAAAAAAACACTAGTGGTGAGTTTGTTGCCCTTTCATAATAACAAAAACACTCAATGCTCCACTGCCTTGGCCAGGAAGCCTCAGAATGGATCCAAATGTCTCCAGTGGACAAATGTCTCCATAGAATGCCACTTGCCCCTTGCATCGCTTCTCGCAGTCATGATTTATTGTTGGTATCACCCATTTTTCTGCTTCCACTCTACCTGTAAGCCAGGCACAAGGGCAGCCATCCATATGACCACGTGTGTATGGCTCCATCTGAGTTAACTGTCTAGATTAGCCACGGAGAATAAAACAGATACTTCTAGAGCATAGCCAATTCAGTCTGAAAGTAAATGTTTAAAGCAGTTCATATTAATTGTGCTGTAGCAAGTGCCTGTTTTCCTCTCTTGATAAAGAAAGCTCCAAAACAGAACTGTCTGCATTGTGGATATTAAAAGCTTGGTGAGATGAGCCCCATTCACAGTGCTTCCATGGCTTATATTTGCCATTAATGATTACAGCACCAGGCATGTCTTGCAACTGTTTTGCTATCTCCCACTCTGAGTTTGCCTCAGATCAGACAGGAATGTATTTGGGCTCTGAGAGTTGTCTTCAGTCCATAGCGACTTCATTCAGCCTTGGTGATTGGAGGCAAGAGCTGGAGACACAAACGGAGACCATTCTCCTCTACCTTGTGCTACCCTAAGTAGTTGCCACCCTAAGCAGTAGCCATCCAATGCACATCCAGTCCACAGAGTAAGATCCTTCATAGCTGAGCTGAGGCCTACAAGCATTCCATTCCCTCCTACTCTTGCTAGGAAACACAGACTGATGTGAGACTATGACTAGAGACTAGGACCACGTCAGTACTTTTCAAAGACCCAGGGAATGGGCACAAGCCCTGGCATATGACTTTCCAGACTGATAAATTGCTGATGCATACTCCAGAATTACTTCTGTCCGGTCCAGCTAGCAGTGTGCCAAGTAATGTTTAGGTCTGATTATTGGTATGGATGAAGGATGTCTCCCAACAGGCTGTTTGAATGTGGCCATCCTGCTCTGGAGGTGGGCTGAACTGTGCCATTGTGGTATGTTCCGCTAGACTTGAGCCGTGTCCTGCTTTATTTATTCATACAGCAGCTATAGAGACTTCACTCAATAATTTTAAATTCTCTCTTTGGCTTGTTTTTGATCACAGAACTTGTAAAATAATATCTTGGTCATGCACATGAAAGCAATGTCAGTTACAAGCAAAGCATTCCTATGAACACAGTGTGTAGAACACATGGAAATGAAGCCTGTTCATTTTATTTTTTCATTTCACCAAAAGATGATAGAATAGAATAGAATAGAATAGAATAGAATAGAATAGAATAGAATAGAATAGAATAGAATAGATTAGAATAGAATAGATACAATATTTCAGTTGCAAGGGATCTACAGTGACTCTCTAATCCAACTGTCTGACAGACTCATGTTCTTCCCAGACACCCATACTGCAGGTTTATCCAAGATAAGGTCAACTAAAATAAGACAAATAATGATGCAAAACCACTTATGATAATATGAGGAGGTATCTTGAGGTCGCTTCCAAGCAACTTCAGTAAAAAGAATGTTGCTGACATGCTGTGTAGTGCATTCAGCCTGATGCAGAGATAGTGGAAGGGTTTGCAACTGGTTCTGAGTTGGGTCTGTGTCATGATCTTGAACCTAATCCTGTTTTAACAAGAGGAAAGTGGTGGACGTGGCAAGTGATCACTACAAAGTTCTTCCTTTGATGCTCATAAAGGAGAGGGATAAATATTATGCAACCACGGAATAAGGGGACATGTCATAATAGAGAACAAAAACCAAACCCCTCATATCTGAAAACCCTCCAGGACCAAGTGACATTTATCTCCCAATTCAGCCATAAATGGCATGAAGGACAGAGACCATTTTCTTTTGATGTTAAAAGTCCTCTGAACAACTGGCTCTGGTGATGAATTAGTGGTAGGAGGAAAGGGACAGACCTCATACCTCAGGTGGCAACCCAGGTGGGATTGGAAACCTCAGCTATTCCATGTACCCCAGGTTTTGCCATTACTGCTTTACATACTTAAGTAGCATAAAATGGGTGTGCACTGACAGTAGAGTTCAGCTTCACATTTAAGAAGGTACTTGGGAAAGATTAGCAAATTCTACACTTGTGAACATGATTTCAGAAGCTGGTAATATAACTGCAAGACAGCCACACACATAGCAGGAGAATAACCACAATACCATCATTGATGAAAGGATGACTTGATAAGAGGAAGCTGCAGACATCATCATCATTAATTAAACACTGAAACTGGAGAGAGGAGGGTTTTGTGGTTAAAGCATTGGACTCAAACTCAAGAGATCTGGGTTGCACTACTGGCAGCATAAACGTGGACAAGAGCCTTAACACCTACTTTTACCAGATCTCTGTCTGTAAAATGAGAGCAAACCAGCAAACCATGCTCCTTTCCTTTGCCTATTTAGAGAGGGGATTTTCCCCCTGAATTAACCTGCAGCAAGCAGCAATGCAGATGAAGGTTCCAGGTGCTAAAGCCATTCAAACCAATAACAAGAAATAATGGTACTGCTGATAGAAACCTTCTCTTCCTTGAAAATTAGTTTTCAATTCACTTTTGCTAAGGAAGAAATTCTATATCTTTACAGGCCAGAAGCTTTCCCCCCACCTGTCCCCATTCTAGTGTTCACAATGTGGGAGGTGAAAATAGAGTTCATAATAAGAACTTGATTCTGTGCTCCCAATGGGAGCATACATGTTGCAGGGTAAGTATCCTGCCTTATAACAACTTTTCCTGCTACCATAGCTGCAACAAAACTGATAGAGCAGAAATAAGAACAGACACAATAGGTAACAAAGCTATGTTTGACCTTTTTTATTTAAGATCACTAAATGGATGAGAAAGTAACATGTGGAGTTACATGAGTTGCATTTGCTAAATCAACATGATACATTATAGATTTCATGCATGGATGTAATGGAAAAGCTTAATTTCACATATTTTCTGGAACATCTAAATCAAAGTTTATTTTTCCCCTAGTGCCCTCCCTTTACAGTAATTCCATCTCTGTCTCAAACACCTCAAGCACTGGGAGATTAATTTTTGCCATCTCAGGAAGCATTTTTCCCCTTCCTTTACAAGCCTCCTCTCTTTTCCACACCAACCTGGTCACTGAAGAAGACAAAGCTTTGGTTGTTTGTGACCTTGCTTCATTTTATTGACCCCAAATATCTGAAGATAGTTCCTCAGTTGCAGAACCACATCTGTGTAATGCCTCCCTCTGCTGGATTTATGTAGATGTCTAAGGCAGCTAATAAATGGTTGTGGGTCACTGATAGATTTGGAAGATGCATTTCTGTGCACATTCAAAACTGATAGCTGCTTTGCCTTGATTTTACAAGGATTAAAAGAATGTTGTGCACGCAGCTTGGCTAAACAAGGCATGTGATAACAATCTACAGAAAGCTGTGAGTATTCTGGAGTTTGCAGTTAAAGAGAGTTTAAGTGATTAAATTAGGAAGGAATGAACTTTGCAGAGTCTGGAGCAAGCAAAACTCTGGAATATTTTTTTGAGGGAATGGGGAATTTGGGACAGCAGGTCACAGAACTGGACTCACTATGCAAACTCCTTTCTTTCCATCTGTAATTTAAAACTTTGCTGGTTCCTTCCCCACTTTGAACTCAATTATAAGAACATGTGTTTTTGCTGCAGACAAATTCATGATGTACAGTGAGGAGGGAAGAAAGATCCATTTTAAAACTATGTAGTTGCTTCACTGTGGTATCAACTGTTCTGTTCACCACAAGTGGTAAAAATTCTGGCATAAGATGTGGATCACTGTGATGTGTGTCAGAACTGATGGCATGCTTGTGCTCCACCTGTATGCAATAGCATGAATCTGATTCCTTCCAAAACTCTGTGACATACTATGATATTAGCACTTCCTAAACTTTTCACTTCCCCTCCCCCTGCGCTTTCTTTTCAACCACACCACTATGAGAACTCCATTTCACTTTTTAAAAATTCCTCTTTATTTGGTCCATCTGTCAATGTGTTGATAAAGCTCTGAACACCCTGGACAGACAATGGAACTGAGTTCCTCAAACCATGCTGTGGAGGATTTTTCAGCCGGGTCTCCTCAGCATCATGAAAGCATGCCTAAAGGGAACTGGGAGTGTTATAATTGTCATTAAAATCAGACCAGGGTATCTATTGAGTACAGTGGGGTCATTTTTGTACATGATAGCTCTTCATAGCAGAATTGTCCTTCACAAACCCAGAGATGTGATTTGGTCCTGGTTTAATCAATAGATAATGTTGAACTATATCAACAACTGTATTAACAAAGAGATCACAGGGAAATGACACTTTACATGAAGCCAAATTATCCAGGATACATCTGGCTGCATTAGTAATCTAAAGTGAGATCATACTACAAAAGAAATGTGGGGAAGAGGAAGGAATATCATTTTGTGAGAGAGCTTAATAAAACTTGCACTTAATCAAGAAAACACTTCTGTATGTGATGATGCCCACAAAGTACAAAATTACTCCCATGTGAAAGGCCTTTGTTAAAATCTTTTAAAAACATCTTTCAAAAGTTTGGGCAGACAGGATTTCAACAAACAGGAAAACAAACTGGTAGGGGCTGCTGGTTACTGTGTTGGATTGGTAAAACAGAGCACCAGCTGCCGGCAGCCACAATTCCCCCATGTCTCACAACTCGCAGAGAGCAAAGGGTTGCAGAAGTCGAAACCGTGGCAGGACTGGGATCTTGCTCTTGTTTTTCTCATTTCTGAGTCTGAACCATGTGCCTGAACAAAACAGACTCAGCACTTCAGAAAGACTGTCTGCCTGGCCAGTCCAGCCTGTGTAATCTTGCAGGTCACAATGAGACACTGGCTGAGCATTCATCACAACACATAAATAGTTTGAGCTACAAGAAGAAAAACAAATTTAAAAGGAGTAAGTCAAGTTTTATAAATGATTCTCAGATCTCTATAAAGATTTCAGTCTTTTTGATTTCAGTCTCTGACAGTTTCAAGGAACAACCAGGGAGCCTGTGGGGATATCTTTTTCCCAACCTTACATAATGTCCTTGCTTCAATCCCTTCGAAACACATTCACACCCTTGCTGGATCTATCTTTCAGGCTGCGTAAGGTAATACCTCTGAAGGACTGGTGTCTTCCAAATACCTTTAGGGCCTATCTTCCCTTTTATAGACTAAGAGGATCTAGGAAAGGAAAACAACACTAACAAAAGCAGCATTGTTTGCAAGGCCTACTTTGCCTGGAGAAGGCATCACTGTCTGTGTCTCACTGTCAGAATGACACTGCTAGACGATTTGAGCATCATCCATTGAGGGGACTCTCTGCCAGGGTGGAGCTGGAGCAGCAAGTGAGGAGGGGGTGTGGATGAGAAGGGAAAAGGGAACAAATTGAGAGTTTATTTCTGTGTTTGTCAGAGGTAGTTTTGTAAGTTCAATTTTTAAAATGTTTACTTTGTCTAGATTCAAGAGCAAATGGTCTCCTAATAAAAGTCACAGCTGAAGAAATCATCTTGATGCTTCCACAGGAAGGTCTTTGGCTTTGTCTCTGAAGCAACCCCTTTCTCATCCCACCAAAGCAGCTGCAGATGACAGCAACAGCCAGGCTTTCACTGACGCTGTTTCCCAGCCTGCCTCACTGTTTTGACCTTATTCCCAGCCATGCTGTATCAATCCACCCTACTCTGCAGAGCTGAAGATCTCCTAAAGTCTCAGAAAAGTCTGACTTCCCTTACCTTAGTCATATACTATCCACTGTCCCTTTTCTCCGTGTACTGTCCATAATGCACATTCATGGTGGACACCCTCCTCTGGACCGTGAGTTCCGTCGGGAAAGGACTGTATTTTTAGCTGTTTCTATGAAGTAGTTGTCACACAGCAACAGAGATGTTTTAGCATGGTCTTGACTCTCAATGACAAATTCCTGCACTGGCACGTGAAACCAGATGTGTTCTGCACATCTCAGCTACTCTTATCTCCATTTTAGCTGCCTTTTACGTGAACCAACTGAGAATACAGATGGTTCAGATGAGCTGAAATATTAAAATAGGCTTCAGGAAGCCTAGATACAGCAGACACATATGCTTCCATGAGTATATCATACTGATTACTGGCATTGTGGTTCCACATAAAGAAATCTAGAATAAGATCTCTAGGCACAGGGACAAAGCTATTGTTAGCACTGAGAATTAAGGAACGAACTTATGCTGAGTTCAAATTTTATTTAAATTGTTACATATTCATGAATAACCCTCTGACTACCATCATTAAAAAAATCCATTCAGTCCGAAAAGAATGGCAGGGTGGAAAATGTCTTTTGGCACTATAAATTTTCTTCAAAAGAATGTAAATATGATAACAAGACAAATATTGATGTGCTTTTGGGGTGTGTGTATTTGTTTTCATCTAACTCTCTGCCATCTAGAGCTAAGCAAATAACAGAGTCAGTACAGTGAATAGCAGGGTTTTTCCTTGTGCAAGTAAAAATCATTTACTGGCAACGTCTGATGCTTTATCTCATGTTTGTTGAAGCAGGCGAAACCAAGAAGAAAACTGCTGGGAGAGCTTTGTTAGTGCTCCCTCCTGACTCTAGGTATAGGCATCCTGGCCTAATCCAGGTAACATTGCAGCTTTCTCAGGAAGTGTTCAAGGCTAGGTTGGATGGGGCTCTGAGCAACTGGGTCATGTGGGTGACATCTCTGCCTATTGCAAGGCAGTGTTCATTCTATAATATATGCATCAATAAAGCTTTCTTTATCAATACAGTTTAAGTAGATACAACTTACCAGCTAGATAGGGATAACTGTGCCGACACAAGGCAGGGATGCAGACACATTCATCTTGAAGGTACCACCTTTCCATAAAAATTGCTGTAAATTGAAGTTGGAAAGTACCTTCCCATTGACTTCAGGACTGCAGGAACCCACTCTGAAATCCCTTCTCTGATTGCAGACACCCTTTATTCTGTGTTTGCTCTACTTGGCAGTGATCTGTAATGTGATTATAATGTATATTTACACACATGCCCTCTTAGCCCTGGCTGCCTGGCCAAGCTAGAAAACATTGATGAAATAATAAAAGCAGTCAATCCTGTTCCCACTTGAAGGTTAATGCTGTGTGGTGAGTGAAAGACTTTTAAAAATTGTTTTGTTAGGAGAATAAATCGGAACCAGGAGGTGTCTCGATGTCAGTGATTTCACACACAAAAAAAACCCCAACTCAAACCCCAAATCTAGTTGTTGGTTAGTTGGGTTTTTTCTTTAGAACAAATCCCTGTTAGGAACAATTTTTTGTTTTGTTTTAATTTTTTTTTTTCTGTGCAGATGTCCTCACAGGAAGACATGGAAATAAATCTTCACCTATCAGTGCACAAGCAGGAGCTTACTGGTACTCAAGAACTAAGGATTTCTCATGGAGGTCAGGTAGGAAAGTTTAAGAGCAAGAGGTGAAGATACAGGAGCGGAGAGCAAAGGACAAGAAAAGGGGGGTGGGAGAGGAGAGAAAAGGAGAGGAGAGAGAGAATTAAATGAAGTAGCCATGTGTTGTGTGGGAGTGGATGTGTATTTCTGGATTGCATTAGGCTTATAAAGTCGTAGGGCCCTGGTTTGCAAACTTCATCTTCCTTGATGATAAGGCATCATTTGTTTTATTGGGGAAATGGACATCCAGAGTTTTTCCAATGTTACTGCTCCTTGCATGAGTAGGCAGCAGCTCAAATCCATGTCAGGACGTCTTCAGCACTAAGACCTGGAGTGAAGAGGTCACCAAAACCAAAAGGTGCTAAACTGACTCAGGCTCAGCAAGGGAAGTTTCTGCATCCCAGGGGTGAATTCGAGGTTCA
>NW_008662288.1:107127-116278 GCF_000695815.1 Acanthisitta chloris
GTTCATGCAAGGGGGATCACGGGTGAGGATGACATCCAGGGGGCTGCATTCAGCCTCCCAGTATGCCAAGAACACCACCATGACAGAGCCAGATGATATGGAGGCAGTTCTGTGAATGTGGAGAAATGTTCACTGAGCTTTTCCAAGTTGCCCAAATGGGTTTGGCTCACTATTTCCTCAGCTTTCAGCTGGAATTAAGTACTTGAGTTTTCCTCAAGAAATGCTTCACTACCCTTAAAACATGCTACTGTGTTTCTGGGCTACAGCCAGGCCATCTAAATTAAGGGATATAAATAAATGCAGTAGCTCTAGGTCACCCTCAGAAGGCAAAGAGGTCTTGGTGGCCTCCTTTCCGCACAGACTGCAGGGGTTGTCTAAGCCAGTTAGACTCATCTGCCATCTAAGCTGCATGTGCCAAGCTAGGCAGGAAGAGCCTGGACCTCTTTTTCTGTAAAATAGCATCACTCCACCTTCCGAGGCACAATAATGATCCACAAGATGAAGCGCTGAGGTGCTGGGGTGATGAAGACTTCAAAGGCACATGAGGTGAAATCACTGCTAAGGACTGAGTTGGCTGAACCCACTTTTCTCCTAAGCTGCCTGGCATGTCCCTGTGTCAGCATCCTCAGTGCTGTTTGACATGGATGGGTTCCTCAATGCTTTTTGACACCGGAGGGTTCTCTGTGGCACTTTGCATGACCCTGCTGCTGAGTTCCTGGCCGCTGTGGGGACAAGGATTATGGATTTAATACACTCACATGCTTATCCCCGTGTAAATCAGAAGCAACTCCACTGATTTCTTTGGCATCCAGCCCATCTGGCTCCTAATGGAGCCATTCATAAGAATCCCACTAACTTTCCATGGGGGAGTGTGGATATGGCCCTTGCCTTGGGAGGTCGAAGTCAGCCCGGTGGGGTTATCCTGTGAACAGGAGGGAAGAATCAGCCCTCAGGCCTTTCCTTTCTAATTCCAAGCATGTTGCCAGGCTTAACCATCTTAATAATTAACCCACAAGCCTGGAATTCCCTTCTTGGTCTGCGTGGCAGCCACCACTGAGAAAAAAAGGCAATAAAAATGTAGGAGACCTGATCTGGCTGCCCGTGGGTTTGTCTAAGAGCACACCGTACATTCTGTGAGATCTAAACAAAGGGGGAGACTAATTTCCTGAAGAAAGCTGCAGGAAATCTTCTCCTCAGTACAAATTTTATGTTGCAGGTGAGAAAAAGGGGAAGTCTGCAAAACAACTGCATATTTGGATTTTATACTCTGCACACAAATTAACCTCTTTGAATAGGGTCACTCCGTTATTATTATTATTTTTAGATACATAGTTAAAGTTATGGTTAGCTTTATCCCCCTCCTGTGTTATTGTTGTTATACCACATATTAATGTAGTGCTTCTGTAGCTGGGAGAAGTATGGTTGAATTACAGTAACACGCTACAAGCAGGAGGAAAGTGCTGTGGTTTGGCTGGTCCACTACTAGATATACACCAGCACATCTGGACAGGAGATCATGTGACAAGTAGGAAAGCCAGAAACATATCCTGGATGCTATGAAAAATGGGTTCTGTTAAATTAAAAAGGCTTTAAATATTGGCTCAGCTGGTTTCTGTATAGTGTTTTTAGTAGTTTTGGAATGTGTTGCAAGATTTGTGATCATCAAGAACTTGATTAAATATTGCAAATCCATTGTGTTGCTAGTTTGTTCTCATGGGCTCTGTGTTTCTTGCCAGTTCTCCTGTACTCTTGTAACACAAGCCATGACTTCTGATTCTGGATGAGAACTTTGTGTCCTCAGGACAACTTCTGTGCGAAAAAAAAGGAAAAGAAAAAAAAAAAAAAAGAAAAACCCAAACACATGCAGCACCACCAAAAAAACCCTCTCTGTTTTTGCATAACATTTTGGACACTTACAAGGCTATAGTAGGTTTTTCAACTTCTGTAGGATGCTAGACATGACTTCCTTTGGTTAAAAGCCAGTCTGTTGACTCATAGAAATCTTAATCATCATCCAGACCAGTTGCTAAATTTCACTCATGCCTATTCATGACCTGCTGAGAGGTGCTGTTCTGCAAACAGCTATGTGGCTGTACCTGTCATCCTACCTTCTTCTTGAATGACCTGAAAATCCTGGATAGTCTTTGGTTCAGGTTTGGACAAAGTTCATGTTCTTCATTTCTTGTGCATGGTAGCAACAGTCTTACTGGAACAGACTGTGATTCTCCAAGGAGCAATATACCAGCAATATTAATAAATATTGCTGTGGCATCACATAGAAAACCATCATAACATCATGTAAATAAAGGACTGGAAGGGATCATAGAATCATGAATATAAAATGGTTTGGGTTTGAAGGGATCTTTAATGGTCATCTAGCCCAACCCTCCTGCCATGAGGGGTTTACCTTCAACAAGATCAAGCTACTTAGAACTCTGTCCAATCTGACCTTGAATGTTTCCAGGGATGGGGTATCCACCACCTCTTTGGGCAACTTGTGCCAGAATTTCACCACCCTCATTGTAAAAAAATTCTTCCTTATATCTAATCTAAATCGACCCTCCTTCAGTTCAAAATCATTACCACTTGTCCTGTCACAATAAGCCCTGATAAAACAGGGGCTTTTTTACAAGCCTCCTTTAAGTACAGAAAGACCTTCAGGTCTCCCTGAAGCCTTCTCTCTCCAGGATCATCAATCCCAATGCTCTCAACCTGTCCTCATAGGAGATCTTTAGTGGACATTGTGTCCAAATTTATGCTCTGATACTACTGCTCAACCTGTGCAGAGGAACAACAGGAAGAACAGGAGAGAGCTATTTGGCTCAAGCATGAATCCTTGGTACCTCAAGCACAAGAAACATACAGGGAGGGTACGTGAGGGCAGATTACTAGGAATACTATATGAGAAGAGCAGAAACATGTTAGAAATAAAGTCAGAAAATCAAAGCAAAAAATGGGATTAAAGTTTCAATAAAAAAAACAATGTATGAAGAAATCATTCTACAGATTCATCAGCAGTAAGGAGAGTTGGCCTGTTACCCAACAGACAGGAAGAACTATTGTCAGATGATGCTGACAAAAGGATACATTTAACACCTTTTTCAATAAGTTTTCATTTAAAGGCCTAAAATGATCAACATCATGAACAATGAGTAGATTCATGATATATTTATAGTCATATTGGTTGAGACTGATGAACTCCAGCCTAGAATGCTGAGACTGCAGCTCTATGTCCCTTGAGTTTGGTAGGGGAATGCACTTTTATAGAGGACCTCCTAATCAGCAACATTTACTGTGCTCTGGTTTTCTTTCCAGATAGGCTTCAACTTCAGAATGAAACTAAACAGGAAGACACGCTTTGGAAGTGTTAATTAGTAGCTGTTAATTGGCGTGAAGTCCCTGGAACCATGCTAGAGCTAGTCTGTGGGAAAACCCAAACAAGTAGAGTGTGGTCACTAAATTCTGATGACTGATCCACTTCTACTGCACCACAATGCTTGCACAAACAGACATAGCCTGGAAGAGCAGGGTAAAGCACTCTTACAAGTGTTAGCAATTATCTTTGACAAGCCTTTGGCGGAAAGGTGAAAAATTGGAATTGGAAATGGTGTCCATTATAAAAAGAGGCAAATAGAGAAGCCAAGGAACCGTACGTCGGTCAGTTTACATTTTAGTCCCAGAAAAATTCTGGAATGATCAAGTGAACAAATTATTACACCTGGAAAATACCAAGGACATGATTAACAGCCAGTAAGTATTTGCCAAGAGTAAACCAATCTAGTATTATTTCAAAACAGGAAATCAGGTCTTTCTGTTTGAGGAAAGTTGAAGTGTTTCACAATCAATGATTTTTCACTCACTATTCTCATAAGCAAACTAAAGACAAAGTCCAGGTGAAATTGGTTCAGGTAAAAAAACCTGGCCAAATTATTATATCCATTGAGTAGTTAAGAATCTGCCAAATTCAGAAGATATAACTTGTCAAGAAATTTCCACAGAGGTCAATCCCTGAAGCAAAGAATAGGCATATTAAATTTGCAGAGGGCACAAGGCTGGAAGAGGCTGCAAAAGACTTCTCAGAAGAACATTCAGCACTACCATGACATTGTCCTTCTTGTCCTCTGCTGGGAATAGCCACCCCAGGAAACACCTGGGGAACACTTTTCTAGTTTATCCCACTACTCTCACTTAGCACAAACTAGAGATTCAAGGAGTCTTGGTTTTTTCCAGCTTCAGGATGGTGCCCAGAGAAGACCCCACAGTCCACAGATAACTGCCAAGAGAAAGAGTTGTGTCTCAATCAACCTGAAACCTTAATTCCATCCACATGAGTGCTTACATCACTGTGAAGCCCTGGGTCAATAAGCTTACATAGTGTTTTTTTCCTGATTCAGTCCTGCTCTCATCAAATCAACAGCAGAACTCCTGAGGGAACGAAGGTGCCAGCTGGACAAAACAAAGACTGGTGGTGCTCTGCTTCATTTCTTGATGATCTTGTTTGAAAAACAGGGCAGGGAAGGACATACTGAACAACATATCTATCAGGAGATTCCTATATGTAGAGTATCTGAGACATTACAGTTACAGGTTCCTTGGGGGAACCATCTCAAACAGTGTGTACATTATGGTTTCTTTTAGAGAAGCTTATGGGAATCATTGAGCTCCATGTATTAGTCACAAAATGATTAATAAGGACCCAAAGGTTCACATGCACATACTTCCATGTTAATGAAGCCCTCATGCTTTATGCATGAAGCAGAACACAAAGCTCCGGAAATAGTTCTCCTCAACGTTCTTTCCAATGTTCCCATTTTTTATGCTATAATAGACATTGATTTATTTGAAATCAGCATAAAATATGTACCAGCTCAATAAAACCCGAAGAGGTTCTCAGACTTTCTTGAGTGTCCTCATCAGGCAATAAATCACAGAAGCAATAAAGTATGTTAAACAGCTGAACCAATCATGAATTGCAGAGCCATCAAATGACTCATTTAAATACTTGTAGGACATTAACCAAATAAGAGATACTGGAGTCTTTAAATACATATTTCTTTCTCACACTTTTACAATAAGTATGGAGATAGGTCAGTGGAATTCTGGTCCATACATAAAAAATTTAAACCAAAAGAATCTTTTTCTTATCTTTGTAAATGAGAACTGCTATACGCTTTATTTACTTAACATAGATCTACTTAAAGTATTTCAGAGAGTATTTGAAAGCATAAAAACCTTTGCTAAATTTATCTGTGCTATATCCTATAGAAAAAAGGAAATAACCTTGTCACATTCTTAAAAGATGGGAATTACAGGACAGAGAGACTAAGTGTCAGGTGAATAAAGGATGCCCCATTCGCAATTTTTTAGGGTCAACAGACAAAGTTTAGATTCTTGAGAGTCTTAGTATAAATATAATGTTAAAAAGACATATATTCCCTTCAGAAATGTAGAATCATAGAATCATCAAGGTTGGAAGAGACATCAAAGATCATCAAGTCCAACTGTTCTCCTGTCACTCCACTGTAACCCTTAAACCCTAAACGACATCTTCCAGTGCCAGATCCAGAGAACTCTTAAACACTTCCGGGGATGGTGACTCCACTGCCTACCTGAACAATCTATTCCAGTGCCTGGCCACCCTAACAGTGAAAAAACTTCTCCTACTGTCTAATCCGAATCTCCTCTGCCTCATCTTATGGCAGTTCCCTCTAGTCCTGTCCCTGCAGACATGGCAGGACAGACCATCCCCTACCTCTCTTTCAGGCATTTGTAGAGAGCAATGAGGTCATCCCTGAGCCTCTTCTCAAGACTAAATAAACGCAATTCCTTCAGCTCTTCCTCATACGACGTGTTCTAGACCTTTTAGGAGCCTCATTGTGCTTTGCTGGACTCACTCCAGTGCCTCAATGTCCTTTTTAAAGGGTGGGGCCCAAAACTGAACACAGCCATGGGAAGCCAGGATGTGAGCAGTTTGCAAGTTAAGACACCTCGATCTGGTCAGCTGAATCATTCTAAAACCCTCACTAACTCTGCCAGCTAGATCTTTATGAACTATACCTGGAGTTTAGAGATAATCTTGCAGGTATTCATCCAAACTGACATGTCTTAATCTGAACCTGTATCACATTGTGGCAGATATCTTACCTTCTAGAAGCTTCTAGAACACTGGTGAGGTCTTCGGGCTATGAACTGCATTCATGTGGCAGCCCAAGACTTGCATCTCAC
This sequence comes from Acanthisitta chloris, assembly GCF_000695815.1. Taxonomy (NCBI): domain Eukaryota; kingdom Metazoa; phylum Chordata; class Aves; order Passeriformes; family Acanthisittidae; genus Acanthisitta; species Acanthisitta chloris. Next base: position 113,353 of record NW_008662288.1, read on the forward strand.
CAGCTGGGTAAGTTCCTTCTTGTGGCTTTGTAGGGGCCATTGAAATCTGAGTCAGGTCAGCTTGGGATAAGGAAGTCAGGCTGAAGTTCTGCCTGTCAGTGTGGCTATTTAGGGTCTCTTTTAAGTTTAGTGCCATTTTACATAGTCTATAATGGGAATTCAAAGCCAAACCACCCCCTTTTGCAGCAGAAAAGGTCTACAGGATATTCAGCAGAGTTTCCCACTCTTGTCCTCCCTCAGGTTTATTACTCTCCTTGTTAGATATATATATACTTAAGAAATAATACATAAAACAAATATTTCTCATGCCTATGCTATATGTGTGTGTGTTACAGGAAAATAATATATATATATATTCCTGTGTATATACAGGGCCAGAATTGGCATGTAGGTGTTTCAAATGCATGCACTAACCACTAGACAAGATCATCTCCCACCTACCTTCCTGCTCCTGGATTCCTGAATTTCCTCTGCCTGGAAAGCCTGTTAGCTCATTACAGGTGTGAGTCAGAGAATGAGATTAACACTTGCGCTGATGATCTGAGAGTTCATTGCTGAGCACAGACTTAAGGCATGAGCTAACATGATGGCATAGAGGTACTCAGGGAAGAGGATGGGTCAGCAGATACGCAGCACTCTGCAGAGAACAATAAGAAAAGGGTCTGGGTTAAAAAATAAGGAGAGGATTCAAATGTGGAGTTTTCCACACTAATTCTGAGTGCACCAACCCAGGAGTAATTATATTAAAGGGGATACTCCCTCAAAATTTCTGTGATAGAGCAATGGTAAAACTCATGATAAGCAGGTGAAAATAGAGATATTTCACCTACTGTTTCCACTCCTTGTCCCACAGAGTGTTCAGCAGAGGTTTTCTGGAGTTACAGGCTGCAGTCTGTTCACTACTACACCTGCTATTATTATTCCTGGATTTTCGAATCTCACTTTATAAGCCCATTCACACTTCTGACTTCTCTATAAATCTACAACAAGGAGTTCTCCTGCTTAATTACATTTTTTGATTAAAAAAATGCTTCTTTTTGGTGTAAACCTGCAGATTAATGATTTCTTATGGTGTTCTCCATTTCTTATCTTCTACATGCTTTCTCCATAACACTTCATTTCTATAAGCCTCTGTCAGCTGTCTCTTTTCCAGCTTCTCTTTTTGCAGATGCCATGTCATGCATGCATCTGATTGCCACTGATCATTATTCTCTTTATTTTTCCTGATCCCCTCTTTTTTCCATTGAGATGAGGTAGCCAGATCTGCAGAGTTTTTAAGAAATGAGCGTGCGACATACATATAATTAAAGTGATGTTTTCTGCTTTGTTTTCTCTTTGCTGATGAGCTTCCTATCTCCTTTTTCTTTTTAGACTGCTGATAACTATGTTCATATTTTCAAAGAGCTGCAATGGTTCAAAGAGGTCAAGGATCTCTCTCCTAAATTGGCCATATTGCCTTGTTTATGAACCCTAAGAACAATTTTTGAAAAACCAGATACCTTACTTCATTTTTCAAAATAATTAATAGTTTCAGATATGAAACTTAAGCTTCTTTCTTACAAAATAATTTATTTGTTTATTGCAAAAGCAGGGTGGTTGGTTGGAAACACACCTGAGTAAAGGTGTTTACTCCCTGCACATTTTGTATCCTATATAGGATACAGAGCACTCCTATAGGTAGGAGTGTTCTGTTCACAATAAGAAACCTGTAATACCTAGTTTGAACTAACCACTGTGTTGGAAAACTACCTAGTGAGTACAGGGTACGTTCAACTGACTGTAGGATATGCTGGCACATGGGATGGAAGGGACTAGTCATGTGTGAGAGGATGAAGGCAAATTTTCAAAATTACTTCAAAACAGTAGGATGAGCCTCGGATCAATGTAGCTGATTTCTGATGGATAATTTTTATGTATCTCCACTTTCCAGGGGAGGAGCTGCAGAGGGAGCCAGTGACAAAGACCCAAGGTCTGTTAGGTTTTCCTGAGAGCATGTAAGAAATGCAGGAAACCATGAAGGAGAACACTATAAATCAGGACCCAAAAGGATGCACTGTTTATGGCAGCAGCTCTGAACCTTCAACGAAACATTTTTCAAGCAAGATTTTGGAATTTTGGTGGGCTCTGACCTGCAGTTTTCACTTCCAAAATAACTTGACTTTTCTAAAGTGGTAATTTCATTTTCATGATAATGCTAAACTCAAGCCACATGTGCTTTAATTTAAAGCAGGACTCAGGCGGTGGACCCTGCCAAGAAACAGTAGAAAAACATGCTTATTCTACTAGTTTGCTTGAGGCATTCAGCATTTTTGAATGCCTAGGCAGAAATATAGTCTTTAAATAAGCCAATCCCAGAGAGAGAGAGAGGGAGAAAGAGGGAGAGCAGAAGAGGGAGGGAGAGGTAGAAGAAGGTTGCAGTACCTTTTTGCATTATGCTTTTGTTGCATTGGCTGGTTAAATAAGAAACGATGAGCTGGCAACAGAGAAAATTGCCTTCACAGGCTGTAATTTTTTGACAGCAAAGGTGTTGTCCAGACCCCTTCTCCTTTTTCAGACAGAAATTGACGTGTTAGACTTCATTATGGCAATGGCTATTAGATTCTACTAATTAAATTCCAGTGAGAGATATGTTTACAGTCCTTTTTGTGGCATTTTTAGGATTGTTTTAAATTCTCCTGGGAGGCTCAGGAAAGATACCTTGTCTTTTTATTTAGTAAGAGGAAAAGAGAGATGCAAAAAGGAAGGAGAAGAGACAAGAATGAGTAGATGTAGTGGAAGCAACTTCCCACACACACACTTCTAGAATGCCAGAGGACCAAACTCGTGGGTTTGGAGAGTGTTATATTCTTTGTGGAGCAAAGTACACAGGCCCTGGGTGTCAGTCAAGTCAAAGGTTGCAGGGTCAGATCTTGATCTTTAGTGACTT
>NW_008662288.1:116304-120558 GCF_000695815.1 Acanthisitta chloris
TCTTTGTCAGACTGCTCTAATTTTAGATATTCACAAAAGGGATGCAGGTGCTTGACAAGAGTCACCAGTGTCTGCAAACAAAATTAAATCATTGACTGTCTACTAGTGAAAATGTATTTAATGTCCAAACACACTAGAGATGCTCTTGACTTGTGCCTCTTGGGAATTTTCTTCATCTAAATGTGCATAGTTAATAATTACAGGAATTTGAAAAGCAATACCCACTGCTTTTTTTCTGCCCCAACTGTCTATATGTACTCTATAATGGCTTGACACTAGGCATATGATACAGGGTGTATGATACAGAGATGATAGTTGGAGACCTGTGTTATTAGATATTGGCCAAATTTGCTCATTTTAAGCAATCCTATTCTGGTCACATGCATCTGACACTTCAATCCTGTGATACATGAGTGGGGCTTTAATGCTTCAATCAGGGTTTCCTCCTCTGACTCCCTCAGGCCTGTCCCCAAATGTCCCCAACAGTTAATCCTTGGTGTTATAGTCCCAGATCCCTACAAGTGTCCCTAAACTGGGATCCAGCCATTTCCAGCAAAAAAAAAGTCTTCCCTGCATGACAGCTTCACAGTGCAGAATCAATTTTCTTCTTGTGTAGTGTAGGACCATGTCTGAAGCTGGAAGTGGGATCAGCATGACAGATGCATCCGCATTCAGGCAAAAGCCCTGACAGAATCCAGGTGCCTGCTGTCATAATCTAAAAAAGCACTCTCATGGGTAAAAACCCAGTGATCCACATTGGTCTACTCAGAACAAGTTTTTTTAAATCCCTTGAAATAATAACTCATGTTCTCAAACAAAGCATGAGTTTTGATCTTAAAGAAAATAAAAGGTGTTTTAACAAATAATTTCTAATTTTGAAAGGCTGACAGTTGCTTCTCAAACAATTCTTCCCTGGCCCTGGAACAGGCAGCCGGAAGACTGGTTGTTCTATGGTGAAATATCTTCAGAAGAAGTATTTAGAAAAGGACCACAATGCCTCAAGACAGACATGATTCAATGATTTCCCAAAACAGGAATTTTAAATAAATATTGCATTACATCTTTCTGGTTTTGTTTTGTTTTTAGAAGCCATCAGTAACATACATGCAGCAGCTTCCAGGAAGGATGTGCAGGTAGTGAATTATCTGTAAGAAATGACCAGGGGCTGAAAGCTCAAAGCTTCCCTAACCTGGCTGGCAGGCTATAACAAACATACATGCCACCCACACACTGTTTTAAAAGAGCATTATTAAGGTTGCAAATCAATTCTTAACTCAAAAATGAACCTTAAATCATTTTCCTTGTGTGTATGAATTATATAAGTCTTTAATTAAATGAACACCTAGTATATTTTCCACCAACTCATTCAGAATGGATGGTGCTCTCCTAATTCAATATTTTGTTCTCTGCTTATTATCTGAAGTGTGACCCCAGGCCTTATTTACAGTAGAAATCTCATTCTGAAGACAGAATTATTAATTTCCTTGTGGCTTTTCCTGGGGGGCTCACCACTGCAGGATCTGAGGGCTTCACAAACATTCACCCATCAATCTTCACAAAACAGAGGGGAGGGGGTGTTGTCATCCTAGTTGGTCTGTCAGAGAAGCAAGGCACAGGGAGACAGCAGAATCTAGGAGGACACAGTATGAGGCACACAACCTGGTCTAGGCTGCAGTTGAGAATGGCAGCTGCTTCTGCAAGTCAGAATCCATGATCTTATCAGATACCTAGAAGATGAGAAATGCAAAGTTTACAACTTGTGGGAAAAGTTGGGTTTCAGTGACCAAAGATGGGCTTAGCAGACACCAGGATAAAAGTGAATCTAACTCAACTAATTTCACCAAGAGACCATCCTTTCTTGTCCTGCAATGTTCATTTTTTAATCTTTTCTTACCCATTCCACATTTTGAAAGTACTGAGACAGCAGTACTGAAAAATCAGTCTCCTACATTCAGAATATCAGGTCCCAAAGCAGAGCTTTGTTGTACTGAATGAGTCAGGGATCAATGGGAAATGTACAAAGCCATCAAGCCACTAAAATCTGCTTGAACACTACTTAGACACAAGGAACCAAACTGAAGTTACACATACACTCTTAAATTTGGTGAATCCTAACCTTTGCATCAACCCGCAGTTGAAGTTTTTTTGTTTCATTTCCTAGGTTTTTAAGAAGGCAGTCTGTAACAGTAGACTTGGCCAAAGGAATTATGGTCCTGGCACTCATATGGGCCATCAGCAGGGCTGAAGCCTCTGGATCATCCTCTCGGACTCCTGCCACTTCAGATAACAAAATAAATGGGCAGAGGGAGGTTTTAGAAAGGTCTTAAAAACTGTCTGAATTGTGATTTTTCAAAAGTCTGAAACTTTGCCAGTTCTGGGCAGATTCTCACAGGGAATGCAAAAGACTCATCCCAACCATAGCAGCCAACCAGCTGTAAAATTTGAGATTCCCATTACAAATCAAAAGGAATTGTGCTCAGAATTTAAGACCAAAAATTAATTTAGTCATCTTGGAAATTGCTATTTCTTTTCTCCAAAAAGAATATAAAAATTACAAATCAGATATAAGCTAGCAATCAAAATGGAAAATTTCAGACTCAACACAGAATCTTGGGAAAGTCACAATGAATTGAAAATTAGAGAGTTTTAATAGTATTTGTTGGGTGATCTTAAAAGTTATTGTGACAAAGAGTGTTTACATGTTTCTCTTTCACTTGGAGCCAGGAGATAATCTTAGAGATAACATGTTGCCAGAAGTTATCTTTTATTTATGCTCTGTTTGCCTGTAGCAATGCAGGTAAATCAGAAAATGTGATCCATTTATCAGGTGGTTTAGTATGTCTGCTTGACTTTGTAGTACTTTGACTGCTCTGGTTAAAATGGTGAGAGGAATAACCTCAGATCATTACTACATCTATTCCCACTCCCACTCCTGGATGAGACCTTGACTCAGCCAATTCCTTTATGGTTTCCAGGTAACTGGTTTAATTTCCAGAGGTGTGAAAAGATTACAATTCCCTCATGTTTGACTAGCACAACTGGAAAATTACACATCTTTGCTGCCCAAATAGGAACTGAGTTGCTGATCTGGAAATGCTGTAAATGAGAATGTTTGACCTTGTTCTAGAAAAACTGTTCAAGACATTATCTTGTCTAAGTTCTACAAAACCCAATGGGAAATTTGAGTAGTTTGATGCTCAGCTTCACGCCTGAAGACTGAGCTGTCTCTTGGACAGGTAACTTTATGGTAGGTCAGGAGCTAATTTATTGTTGGTTGTTGCCACTGGGAGTCCTTCTAAAGAGCAAAAGTCACCTGGTGTAGGACATGGAGGAAGGATCAGTCCATGCACCCCCAGATGCTGTTCCTCCCTTACTCTGTCAGCCTCTTGCAAAAATCACCATATAATTGAGACCTACCCTACACAAAGCAGACAGAACAGGGAGCAGAAGAGTGCTAGGTGGTCTTCATAGGTGGAAAAGGTTGACATCTCCCTGTGGAGACCTATTACTCATGTCTCAACACAGTGTTCAATTCTAGCACAAGCTGGAATGCCAGTGTTGGCTGGCTTACTCAGCAGCCAGAGGGGTGACTTTCCCAGTGGGTCCCAACCTGTGTGCCATGCCAGCATGGGAGTCATGCGTGAATGGCATTGGACTGAGTAGCTGGAGAGCCTCAGGTTGACCATTATAATATTATTTTAATTATTAAATAATGCCAGCTTATTATTATTTGACATTTAAAGCATGTTGCTGACTGCAGTTGGCTGGTAACTGGGTGGGATTCATAGAGCATTTTTTAAAGAAATCATTAGGTATTTTCTGAACAGAAATGACAATTTGTTACAAAATCCCTTTTTTATCTCGGTGAAAAATAAGAAGCTCTCAAATCTAGACTAAACACATAGAATCATAGAATAGAATCATAGAATCAGCCGGGTTGGAAGAGACCTTAAAGATCATTGAGTCCAACCCTACTGTGTTTGCTAGACCATGGCACTAAGTGCCACATCCAGTCTCATCTTGAAAACCTCCAGGGATGGTGAATCTACCACCTCCCCGGGCAGCCCATTCCAATGCCTGATAACTCTCTCCATAAAAAGTCTCTTCCTAATTTCCAACCTAAACCTCTCCTGGTAGAGCTTCAGTCTGTGCCCTCTTGTCCTACTGCTAGTTGCCTGGGAAAAGAGAACAACCCCCACCTGACTACAGCCCCCTTTTCAGGAAGTTATAGAGGATGATAAGGTCTCCCCTGAG
>NW_008662289.1:0-21956 GCF_000695815.1 Acanthisitta chloris
GGTCTCTTCCAACACGGTTGATTCTATTGTTCTATGATATAGTTATTCTCTCAGAAACACTCATTCACCTACGGCCTCACATTATTAGCACTGGTTCTTGAGCAATTTTGGCTGAAACCAACCAGGACTCTCCTTCAGACTTCCTGGAGACAGGTCAGTCATTGGTATTGGCCACAGCAGCTCTCATTAATTGGGTAGAGATTCTGGTAGCACAAAGAGAAGCTGCTCTGTGGAGACTAGCATAGCTAATGGATGTGTTTAAATTAAAACCATGACACTTCCCCATAATCTCGAAAATATCCTTTCCTCTTACTTTGCCTGCTCCTCTTTCTGCATTATTTTTCCTTTAAGCCCAGCCAGGTTTTTCCTCTGTACACCTTGGATTTTTTTATACCATTACAATTTGTTTACGACTGTATTCCAAAAATATATTTTAGAACAAGAAACAGAAAAAAAAAACCCCATAGAAGATAGTAAGGACTTTAGACAATGACTTAATACAGAAACAGAAAAAAACCCCATCGAAGACAGTAAGGACTTTAGACAATGACTTAATATTTTAGGAAATTCAGATTTAGTGAAGAAAGAAGCCTAAAAAAGACTAGAGGCTTAAAAACACAGAATAAAAATGCAGATGTTCCATTCTTTGTCCATGACTGCACATAGCTCTGTGTACAGGGTGTGGGAAACTTTCAGATGGCTGAAAACCTGAGCACAGCAGAGCAAATCTTTCCACAAATGGCATCTACAGCTGAAAATCCATATTGTGATTTTGAGGAGCTGGTACATTTCTTATAATCACTAAGCTGAGCTTGATATTTCTCTGTTATTAAAATAGAGGGGAAACAGAATTCACCTGATGAACAGACCAGTGTAAAAAGGATATGAAAGAGATTTATCAGGACTGTGAAACAATCTCTCTACACAGAGTCACATGAATTTCTAGTTAGAGATCATTTGATTTTAGTTCTAATGTCTACTAGCTCTTTATTTATGAAACAGATGTATTTGCTGTCCTCTAACTCTTCAGAACTCTTCAGAACTCTTCAGAACAAGCAAGGAATACCAACAGCTTTGATGTTTCTTCCCAGTTTAAGCTGGGTGAGATGAAACAAAATACCAGTTGTGCAGTTTCAGAGATCTGAGGAATTCTATGTGTAGAGGACTGAAAAGCATTTGATGCTGTAAGGACCAATGGCATCCACATAAATGTGTGGTTAGCATCCAGATGGGATAATATGACTTTCCAAATTGACTCTTCATCCAGGACCTAAAGGAAATGATTGTCTCTGAGTAGATAACTCTGGGGCTGATACCTTAAAAAAGACATAAGCCTTTGCAATTGAAGTGGGTATTGGTTCATATGGCACAAAGCAATCAACCTGATAACAGACTAACAGAACCATTTGATGTCAACTCAGTAGATATGATCATATTTACTTCACATTTTCTGCATGACTCACTAGCTCCATTGAAACTGAAGGTTTCAGTGGCTGAACTACTTCAGCCAAACATCAAACTCTCCATGAAACATGGAAATAAATAAGTGATAATCTTGATGACTCCCCTACTGCCAACCTGCAAGCACAAATCTTTGGTCTTTATTTACATTTGAAACACTTGTTCTGACAAATAACATGACCACTGCTCCTTCAGTACTAGGTATAATTGGTAGCAGCAGGTCAGCTAAATGGTTCATCCCAGCTTGTCTAAATTGCTAATGAAACTCCAGAATTGCCACATCTTTTCCATCCCAGGGGAACACAATTGCCTAGTACCCTCACATGTTACGACCCTACCCTTTCCCCACCTGCTGAAAGACACTTCTCTGACCTATTTCCATCTGAAAGTTTAGCTTCTTTTGTACTCTAGAAAACACAGAGTTAAATCCTAACCAGCTGAGGATCTGTCCTGGTTGCTTATTCTGTGTTAACTACTGCCTAGCACTCCTGCTGAGGCAAAATGCCTCCCCAGTACCTCCTGCAGTGGGCTATGTCTTAAAGGCACACATTAATCGTTAATTAACAGATTATAATTTCAAAAATAAACTCCAAACAGCTCATTATGGTGACATTTAAATCACTCCATTCAGCTAAATAGGATGACAGTTTATTTAATAACGGATCGCAATGTTCCTCTTTTCTGTTGGTTTTTTTTTTTCCCCTCTTTAGTAGCATTCTGATACAAAAGAAAAAAAAAAAGGAGAGATACTGTCGACAAATGCAGTTCAAACAGTCTCTTTATGAAGCAAAATTAGTGCAAGCTGATTTGACTCAGGCTGGTATTGTTTCTTGAAGGATGGGAGGGGTGACTATGGGAACAATCCATTTTTTTCTAGGAACCAACTCTGCATGCCTTACTGTGTGAAATAGTAATAATTGTAAAAAATATCAGTTTGGCTGAATGAGGATTGTAGGATTCAGCTGACTTCACAGTTTTAAAAGTATTCTTTCTGTTTAAGAATGACTGGTCATTGTAAAATGTGAGGAGCAAACAGCATTGCAGGATCTATTTTTAGAGGAGGAAGCATCCTTCTGTATGATCCCCAGATGAAAAGCTGTCATCTGTCTTCTGAATAAGTTTTATCCTCCTCCCCTTCAATGGCTAGTTTTTTTTGGTTGTTTTTTTTTTTTTTTTAAACTGTAGAAGACTCCAAGCAATTCTTTCTAATTCCCTAAATAAAGACATCAGAGTATTGGCAGAAACCATACATAAACAGGAATGGGCAGCTGTCTCTGAGAGGGGAAAGGAAAGAAGAAGAGGAAAAAAAAAAAATGCATGCCTACTAGCTGAGTTAAAAGCTGTGAAATGTTATTATTGAGTGTATGTCAATGTGATGTGTCCTTCCAGTTTTAAATGTTGCATTAAAATGGTGCTTCAAGCAGAAGATTTCTCCTTTATGATATGTTAGCTAAAGTCTAGGAATTGTTCTGTGGAAAGAGACTTACCAGTCCATCAAAGGTAATTAGAGGCAGAGAGTAAACTTCAAAGTGCAAATTGAATAGGGGGGAAAAAAGAAGAAGAAAAAAAAAGGAAGAAGAAAGAAAGGATGGTTAAAAAAATAAATTTATTTGGGCATATTTCAAAATACATCTATTGATAACACACTAGTGAGAAGGTTTTAAGCATGACCAGAAATATAAACAACCCTGCAAATTCTGATCCCAATTCATGGAACTGATGGAAAAAAGATGAATGAGGTTGTAGTGTTAAGTGTTACATCACACATTCTTTATGGTGTCTTTAACTTTAGGTGGATAAGGCATTCTACCAATATCTGGGACATTTATTGCCAAAAATTGTCACACACACACCCTGGTTTTTCCCTTGGATCAGTTCTATTGCTGGTCCAATAATGTATTCCTTTTGTGCAGTGGTGTCCTCTAAGTAGCTGTGCTAAGTATTCATCTGATCTGTAAAACATACAACTTCAACTTTGTCTCTGCATGTTTTCATTATCACAGTCTTTAATTACAGCATCAGATGTATTTTGCAAATAGCATTGCCTAATATTATATGATTTGTTCCTGGAAATTTATCCTCTCTTTTTCTGGGATCATTCAAAGATACTTCCAGTAAATACAATACATTGAAAAATATAGATTCTGTTGTCATTATTTCAAACATAAAAGCTGTTTAAAAATCCTTAAAAAATAGGAATATTTGTATATAAAACATGTTTTTTCTTTCCCCTGTCTAGGTTATTTTTCAAAACTTGTCAAGCATCTTGTATAAACTGTCTTCAGAGAGAAAATAAGAGCCAGGAATAAGGATAATGACAGTACCAATGAACATCATATTCAGAGAGAACAAATCTACAAAATTTCAATCTGAAAACTGTAAGTTTCAGAAATCTGTGAGAGGCTATAATGGACCATTATGGAAAACATGATTCATTTAACTGTATAAGTTGGTACTCTCCTGTGATAAGAAAGAGAAATCATCTTTCCTGTCTTTAGTCAACTGTAAAGGTAAATTGCTAAAATATACAGTGAGATAAATTAATGAGTATTTATATACCTAATGAGCAATTCTTCACACTTTTCCTGTTTTCACAATCATAGTGCATGGAAGTGGCTTTGGACCATTGGGATTTTCTATGTATTGTGCTCCTAAATCTGCTTCCAACAAACACTTTCATCTTTCCAGGTCAGGATAGAGTTAAAACACTAAATCATGAGCAACAGTGGGCGAAAACCTTTTTTCACCCTCCTATGGGAAATGACCTATTAAAACTTCCAGTTTCCTTTGATCTTAATCCAAAGCTCATCAAAATCAATAGTTGTGTTTCCATTGACCTCTAGTATGATTAATACTAGTTATTTTGGAGGGTAAGTGGAGTGGATATATGTTACACAAATGTAGTTTTACAGGGAGCCATTGGTACCTGTTTCCTAACTCCTTGCTCCTAGTTTGTGACTATTTAAATATGGCAAGAAAGTACCTGAACTGTAGGAAAGGAATGAAGGGAAGAAAGTGGATAACAGGAAACCACACAGGGGTTTTAGTTTGTGTTTCTCCTTTATTTTGGTCTGATTTAAAATTAAAAGGCAATATGCAGAATGTAGCATATTTCAGAAGATGAAACAGATGTCTTGCAGGAAAATAAAACCTCCTAAGCACAATATTAGAAGTAGCCAAAAGTTAAAACACTCAGTCAGTTCAAAGATAGAAAAACAGAGATTTCATAAAATTTGAAATAGAGATTTGATATAGAAGTAAAACTAGAAAAGAAAAAGCAAGGTGAAAAATGTGCATAAGCTGATATATTTTTACTTTATTTTTCTTCTCCCCATTATTTGTCGCATTTCCTTGTTCTATGTAAACTAAAAATCAGATGTGAACTCTAACCATTCTTAATGTTTATTTTTTGCACAGAACTTTGCTGGAACTGCTCATATTTATAAGGTTAAGTGCATTTTCCAAAAGAGTCATAATTAATTTTCAAATGATTGCTTCATTATTCTTTCTTCTGAAAATTCCAGACCGAGATGTATTCGTTTCATGCAACAAGCAACTTTTTTATTGAAAGGGAAGAAAACATTTTGAGTCAAGGTCTTGGTATATCACAATAGAATTTCACTCTAGCCCAAGGTTTTTGCTTTTCAGTTTAGCAAATGGTTATAAAGTCCAAGAAATATTTTCTATTTCGAAGTGTTATTTCTACATATATTTAAGAACTGCCTATGTCTTGGGCTCAACATGGAAATTTACTTCTGAATGGTGAAATGAGAACTTGCTGTATGGAATGTTTTTCTCTCAGGCCTTTATTGACAGAAGCATGAAATCCATGGAGTAGGACAGGACCACACTGAAAAGACATTTTTTATTTGGCTATTGACTTGATAGTTTGCAATTAACAGTTGCTTTTGGTAAATATATATAGCTACACTTCATCTGGACAGAAGAGAGATATGCAGCCTCTACAGTCCTACCTGCTCTGTAGAGTGCATGTCTTTTCCTCATATTTATTTGTCATTATCTGGTAGAAACAGGACAAAGATTTTTTTTTGTGGGACAGAAATAAATGGTCAAGATTAAGCCTGAATATATATTTCAAAAAATTTCCATCTCTTTAACATTGCTTTGTGAAGAAATTGGTTGCAGGCCAGAACTTAATGCTATGTGCTTATCCTCTGAGAATGCCACTTGAAATGGCAAAGTAGCAAGGGACATGTCTGAACTACTGTAAGCAAAAGTCTGTCCTCATTTTCACCTATTCATTTCTACATGAATGCCAATAGCATCAGGATATTTCTTGGTGCCTGAAAATTCACTTCCAAGCCCTAAATAAAACCAAAAAGTCTTGAAATCTCCTTCGAGAGGAAATAATATATTTATTTAACTGTCAATCCATGTTTAATGATTATTAGGGCAACCAATTAATTAAAATGAGCTACGTGAAAATGAATGCAATTAAAATGAAACGAGAGATGGGATTACAGCCTCTCTATTTGTACTGGTCTACCTGGTAACTTTTATGTCCTTAGTGAGGAGCAGTTCCAGGGAGGTCTGAGAAGAAGGAGAGGTAGCTCAAAGATGTGAGTGTTCTAAAACTTTTTCCAACTCTGGATACAGATTAAAGAACAGAAATTATTGTTCCCTCCAAGGAAAGAACAATTATAACTCGGTCAATTTGGAGAGACTCCGATGATGCTGGGGAGATTGGGAGCTCAGATCTGTGAGTTCTGTGCCTATGGGAGGGGGCATGGAATTGGTTAGGAATACAGGATACAGTCTCATAGGAAAAGCAGCTTCATTAATTCTGCTAATTTAACTTAGCTTTAGCTCCTAAGCATGGCAACAATGAGGTGAGAGCCCTTAAATGGGTGAACGCACAAAATAAATTGGGAATTACGAGCCAGACTTAGAGATACATTTATATGTATCGATGCATATGCAGATATTTATGTATCTATACATGCAAAATATGCATATGTGTCTGTATATATGCACCTATAAATATGTATGCATGCATGCAAATATCTATATGTGCTTGTAATCGAGAAGGTGCCAGCAGATGGCACCCAAGAATGTAGAACTGATGAGTTTGTTGACTGCCTTTTCATGAAGAAATCACTCAGAAATTTGATCAGTTCTTTCAACAATGATGGTCTCCACCCAAGACAAAAGCATAACAAAGTCTCTACTTGATACTAACACAATGGTTCTCTGGCTTCCAAAAAAGTCTTTCTTTGCATTGACTAGGGGTGGTTTGCTCAATTGTTAGGCTATGGCTGCCTCTGGAGTCCTAAGTAAAAAGATTCAGATGTTGTTTATTTCTGTCTCTGACAACACCTGTCCTGGTGTGATGCTTCACTAGGAAGCTAAACTTTTTTAGCACCTGAATTAGGGCAGTGGCATCTAAACTCCCTGATGGGAGTTGACTCAGTCATGCTAACCACTGTGTATTCTGGACACAGAATGAAGAATGAGTCACCCAAGAAAAAAACATAAAGACTTTTCTAATAATCTACACAAACAGTTCAGCCCTTGGGACTATTTAATTCCTGGATATAGATTTCTTATTTAGCTTTTGTAAGTGCCATTGTTTCTGCAACAGAAATAATGAAAAAACTGTGTATGAATGCACTGAAATCAGGAAGAAGTTAGTAGAACTTGTTCCTGGGAAAAAAAAGATCTGGGAAAAAATTGCAACATCAGTAGATGAAGATTTTTCTTCTTTATTACTTCACATCTCTTAGACTAGAAAAGACACTGAAACTTCAGCCTTGTCACTACTACCAAATATACATGTCAGAAGATCAAGATCTACACCACATTCCTATATCTACAGATTCTTCTTGGAAGGATATCTGAGCATAAGGATAGGAATTGAGCCATAGTGCACAACCACAGCTCACAAGGTCTGCACAGCTGGGAGAATAGAAATACCATCCCCTAGGTATAGACATAAAGAGAATATTCAAAGTTAAAGAAAGGGAATGGGGGATGAGGAGAAGAAGAGAGGGAGAGGGAAAGGGAGAGAAAGAGGGAGAAAGAGGCAGAAAGGAAGAGTCAAAGGTAGAGGAGCATCAGATTCTCCATTGAAAATCAGATGTTTAAGAAATCAATAAGGGCACAGATTGGAAAACCATATGCTGGATAATAGTGGTTTGAAGACATGAGTATAAAAACACTCTTGTCTGGGTTTTGTTGTTTGATTTTTTTTTACAATTTCTCCTGTGTTCAGTGGAATGGGCACATTTTCTCTAAGAACAAACAGCATTTGTGATAACCTATTTCAATACTGAAATTCCCCTTCTCTGGCACATCTCTCTGAGGTCTAAAAACTTAATCTGACTGCTCAGATCTCAGATGATAAGAGAGAGCAGGGTATACAGCCTGGGTTTGGAAGACCAGGGGAGGTGTGTTACAAGTTTCTTCCTTTCTAAGGGTCTGCAGCTTTACCCCTTCCCCAATCAGCCTTAAAAAGTTAAACCTTGAGTCAGACCTAATTTGGGAGCACAGACTTTCAAAATGCTCACAGAAAACAAAATTTATTCCTCTGCATCAGTCAAGCCTGAACTTGCTCCTTGTCAGGCCCATGTACACTCTACTGCCCATCCCCTCTCTCTTCATTTTCCTTTAAAAGGCCTTGTTTGGATATCTAAATCTTGTGTGGCATCAAATGAAGTCAGATCTACTGTTCTAATTTCCATGAATAATCTCATTCATCAACACACCATGAATACATAACACACACATGCAGAGAGAGGAATTTGAGTATTTTTCCCACAACAGAAAATGTTCGGATCAGCCACAAGAGTTTTCCATGACGAATGTTCATGCCTGTCAACCATTTTAAATAACCAGAAAAAGAGAAATCTTGAAGAAAACTGAAAGTCAGAAAACCAGTGTTGCTAACTCCTTGCAAATTAAGCCATTTCTTTTTTTTTTCCAACAATTTAAATAAATTCTGAGATATGCTGCACTCAGAGGCAACTGTCATTCTTGATCTAGGTCTCATAGATTATTTTTCCTGCTTTTTCCTCAGCTGTAAGAAGAAATTTAGTAGAATAAACTGAGAGAAAAGGAGAGGTGAATCTGTTGAGGGGCCCTCTAATGACTGCTTACTGCAGCATTCTTTCCATGATGGCTTAATTAACTACTATGGTACAAATCTGCTCTCCTTAGTGAGCACTTATTAAAAGTTTTATGTACACTCACACATGCAGTTTTGAACACAGCTTTTAAGGTACAGGGACTTTTTTCTTTTTTTTTTTTGACTTAGATTTTTTTGCCTGATGCTTTTCCTCTAATTCTCTTAGCAATCAGCTAACCCTAATTATATTTGGTCTACAAAAGGCTGCTGTATGCTGTTGTAATATGCCACCCAAGAGATATCTCCTTGAAGTTTGGTAGAGTTTAATAAAAAACTAGTTAGTGAAGGCTAAATCCCAAAAAGAATTAGGGCCACAAAGTCACTTTGGTTCCATAGCAATTCTTGCTTTGCGGTACAGACACGTGCCACTCCTAAAAGCTCTAACTGGTTTGATAGATTTCTGTTTCATGCTACATTTCCTGTTCAGCCACAGTTACTTAAGTAATGCTATTTTAGATTTGAAGGAGTTTTACAAGTGTTCCATAAATTTCTTAGACAACTTCATGCAAAACAGAAGGGTTTATTTTCCTTCCTCTCTTGAAATAACAGGAATAATTTCACTCTTCTCTCCCATCCCAAATGAAAATCACTTAAATTATATTCTACAAAGGATGATATGTATCAAAGCCAAGTTGGATGAGCCTTGAGCAACTTGCTCTGGTGGGAGGTGTCCCTGCCCAGGGCAGGGGGTTGGGATTAGATGATCTGTAAGGTCCATTCCAACCCCTAAAATTCTATCATTCAAATCATATCAAATGATTTGAATAAGGATCAAGTTACAGATGTAATGAAAATAAGTCAGATGCTTATGTTTCCTGTTGACTCAGTTATCAGAGGAATGACTGAACTAGCCTACACAACCATCAATGGGAACTTTCTTAGGACATAAAACTCTTAAATAAGAATTTGTTATGCAAAGCAGCATAGCAAACATCTCACCTTCCTTCCAGAATTCTTCTATTCCATATCCCATCCCACTGGGCCATATTTTTCCACATACAAGAGCTCCATGCACAGGCTGCATAACAGAAGAATCACACATGCAACTAACAGTAAAGAGCCTCTTTTTCTTTAAGACATGAAGTTATTGTGTGCCCTCTCAGGCACAGGGTGTGATTGTCAGGGATGTCCCATGCAGGGCCAGGAGTTGGACCAGATAATCCTCAAAGGTCCCTTCCAACTCTGATTATTCTGTGGTAAAATGTCATAAATTTGACTACACTTTGAAGGGCAAATGCCTGTCAGCTGATCAGTCACAAGGCAACAGCCATTGCCATGAACACATTATCTTTATTACTTTTTTAACAGAACTTAAATTATTAGCAAATTATTTTGAGGCACTTTTCAAAGACTAAATAATGACCCCGAGGTCCAGTTGATGTAAGCATCTGCAATTCTTTCATAGAGACTTGAGTCATGTCATTTTGTATGCTCAAGGACTCAAAAAAATAGTTACTAAAGAAATTTCTTTTTGTCTGAGTCTTTAGCATTATTTTTTGTTCATTAGATACTCTTTGGACTAGTACTCATAAACAAGAAACAGAGTAAATGACACTGAGCAAAGCCCACCTATATCACTTCCAAAATTTGAGATATTTTATTTATCTAATTATTTTTTTTCTCTGCCTTGTTTCAGGTTAGAGGTAGGAACCTAAATACTTCAATTTATCAATATATCAATATATCAATTTATCTAATTTTTTTTTTGTGTTAGCCCAGGGTGTATCTACATCTGGGACTATCAACCTATGAAAAGGGCACTGTGCTCTTCTTCAAGGCAACACTGCAATTCAAAGTAGGTCAAAAGAAAGGAGCACCTGACACACACACCACTGTTTCCAGAGATCATAGCTAAAAACACCCCCATCTCTAGTGCCTTTGCTAATGACAAGCTGAACCTAGGTGAAAAGGTTCCTTTCAGGAAAGAACTAGGAGGAGGAGCAGTGCAATAAATCCAGTGGCACATGCCTGTTTGCCTGAAGAGTTTCCTCTCTCTCAGCCCTCATACCCCTCCATCAATCATGGCTGATGGCTGCACTACATTCTAATTCCTAAGACACATCTCCTGTCATCTGGAAAGATCAAAGGGGAGGTTTGCTCAGGGACAGGGAACATGTTAATTGCAATCCCACCCCTTTGTTTGTAAATCCTTCGCAAGGTTCCAATTCCAGGGAGTTAATTGTATTGGTTTTCACACAATGACACTGATTCTACCTGTTTCTTTCCTTCTTTTTTTTTTTATGTTGTGCTATACTTTTTTCCATTTTCATCTCTTAAAAGGAAATATACATTGTAATATCTTAGGCAGGCAACATTTCAAGGATATGAATATGCTCTTGAAGCGTTATGAATACAGAGCACTGGGAATCTACATGTATTTTCTCTCATATGAAAGCTGCATTAACATTTCACTTACTTAACCTCCCAGTAGAATTGTGAAGGTATCATTTATAAGAATTGTATAGGTAGTATAGGAAGAAGTGAGGATTGATTGATTCAGGAGGGAAAACCATATTTCTTTCAGGCATATTCCTAAATTGCTTGACACACATTTGCTTATATGTGAAGGCTATACTTGAAGGAAAGCTGATATCTGAGCTGGAATAAAATACATTTCAAGGTAGAGCTGGCAGAATTAGTAAGGAGAGAGCTGAGAATCAGACTGCACAAATGTTGCATATACAAACAAGAAATTTGCACAAAATTCACACCACTTTTTAATCCAGTACAGTTTCACACTGGTTTATTAAAGTTTAATTTCAGCTGGTTCCTCCAAGCATCTTCCCAATTAACTCAGACTATGTCTTCCTTAAAGACTTTGTTACAGTTCAAAGAACCAAGCTATGGAAAGTGAGCTTAAACTCATATTTCTGAGCTGACATAAATCCCTACTAGAAATTCTGTTTTGCCAGCAAAAAAAAAAAAAAAAAAAGTCTTTTAGCTTGATTTGCTTAAAGACAGTGAATTTATATCCATGGATACAAAGGTTCAGTTTGATAATGACTCCATTAGGAGTACTTTTCTGTATTGGCATTTCTATAATGGCAAAGTGTTTCTAGTATAGATGTTTCTGTGCATTAAATTGAATGAAGTCTGATTTAAGCCTAGAATGAGAGCATCATCCCAGCTTTCCACATATAAACAACCCCTGTGCAACAGTGGAAAAAAAAAAAGGAGTTTGCTAATCTCAATATATGATGTTTTCTCAAGGCAAACGTTCTCTGATGGGACTTTGGAGTTAAATAAGAGTAAAAGCCATATTCAAACCTGTCAAAAATCACAGCCTGTCCCTGGTTAGCACAACTGAATTCCTCCAGAGTGGATCATAACTGTATGGGCTTCTTTCTTTTTTACAGTTATGATGTATTTACATTAAGCTTTAAATATCTGAAAGGCAGTTTAGAAAGGATTTGCAGAATGATTGAACCAAATTGACCATTAACCATTCAACCAGGCAATGGACTGGAATGTGTAAAAGTTAAGATGTGGAAGAAGGAGACAAAAAAAGAATTCCTGGCAGTGGTATTTCAAGAACTCATCCAACATTCCTAAGTCAAAGGAAAATTAACATTGCCTTCAAACTTAGTTTCTTATATGAAAGCAATTTTCTGGAGTCAAAAGTCAGTGCTAGGATCCCTTAAAGCTTCCTTGCTTATTTGCTGGGATGAATTTTCCTGGAAGTTTAATTTTATACATCAAATTAACATTTTATAGCTTACATACACATATATTCAAACCATTTTAGCCTGATTTTAGTGAAATGATGTGTCCATTCCTTGTCTTGCAGAATTCTAAGATAAAAATATCTCTTTCACCTATTTCTTTTTTGCTTTGGGGCATTAAATTATTGTACTCTGCCAATAAACACTCACCTATTTGATATGAGTGCAAGAATCATGCCAGGTGGAAATGGCTCGTGTCAATACAAGTGTTGAAAATAAAACCCTAAAAAGTCAGGAGGGGAATACAGTGCACTGAAGATGCTCCTTTAATTATTTTCTTCATGTCACAGCTGCAAAAGTAGGTAGAACATAATTTAGGATCTTTAAAATTTTTGTTGTCTTGGTAAAACTTAAAGTGTCATGTAGCCCTGAGAACAAGAAGAGAAAATCATGCATTCCTTGAGTATTTGCTTAAATCCTATGGATGGATGAAGGGATTCTTGTTGTTCTGCACTAAAAGACAGAAGTGCAACCTGGGAACAGGTTGCCCAAGGAAGTAGCAGATGCCCCAACCCTGGCAGTGTTCACAGCCAGGTTGGATGACCCTTGGGCAACCTGCTCTGGTGGGAGGTGTCCCTGCCCAGGGCAGGGGTTGGGATTAGATGATCTGTAAGGTCCATTCCAACCCCTAAGATTCTATGGTGATTCTATGATGATATACTCTTGAAGCCTGGGTCAACATTCATGTTTAGTGAGCAATAGTCATCTGTGTCAAAATCTGCTCCATGTTTGAATATGTTACAGTTGGTGGCCTTACAGGTTCCTGAGATGAATTCCATAGTTCCTCAAAAATATATCAGGACAAAAACAAATCCTTTCATTGCTTCTTAATTTTCATCTTTCTTCAAGGAGAACCTGTGTGTCCTCATTGTAAATTCCATCTCCTTAGATCTTTCTGTCCAAAATAACTTTTAAAAACTGCTGTTGCTTGTCTTGTGACTTCATGGGAGGAAGGACATACTACGCAGTTCTGAGAGACTGGTGAATGACTAAATGAATTTTACTGAGTCACTTTTTTCTATTAATTTGTTAAGAAGCTAAAAGAAATACTACAGTAAGTACTAGTACTAAAGAAGTACTAGTATTAAAATCAGTACTAGTACTGGTACCAAAGGAAGTACTTCAGAGAAGGACAACAAGGCTCATAAAAGGTCTGGAAAACATGTTGTATGAGGAAGGGCTGAGGGAATTGGGATTGTTTAGCCTTGAGAAGAGGCAACACAGGGGTGACTTCATGGCTCTCTACAACTGCCTAAAAGGGGTTGGAGAGAGGTGGGGGATGTCCCTCCTGGCACAGCTGTAGAGAGAGGACTAGAGGGAATGGCCTTGAGCTGGTCCAGGGCAGAGTCAGATGAGATGTTAGGAGAAATGTTTTCCCTGTTAGGCTGTTCAGGCACTGGAATAGATTGCCCAGGGAGGTGGTGAAGTCACCTGGATGTGGCACTGGAGGATCTGATTTAGGGTTAAGGGTCCCAGCAGTGGCAGGTTAATGGTTGGACTCAATGATCTTAGAGATCTCCTCCAACCTTGATGATTTTATGATTCTGTAAAGTAACTCACCTCTGTAAAAGCCAAACTTGCTGTTCAGGTGTGGCAATTTTGTCTGTCCATATGTTGACTTTATTCTTATCATGATTTTTGTACAGTGCAGTTGTAGATTTGCATGTTGGATTAAACTATTTTGGGAGACTCAGTGTGTTCAGCTTTTAAAATTATTAGTATTATTTGTAGTTCTGTGATCTGTAATCAAGGCCAGTTTACTGTAATTGTTTAGGTCAACTGCCTCACTGCAGAGACAATAAGCTTTAGGAAAGAGGTAGAACAAACCCTGGAAAATGACTATTTTAGCAGGTGGATTCCAAATTTCTATGACACTGCAGGCAACAAACTAAACTCTGAACATTGCCTGCTCCTGCACTAAATTTTTAAGGCTTTTTGGAAGCAATTCATTGTGTCTAAGACTTGGCACCAGCAGTATAGAGAAATACTCCAAGCTGTACACGTTGGTCTCCCTTTCTTCCAAACAGAGACAATCAGTCATTGTAGGAAGAAATTATTTTAGTCTGCACTGGTTGGCTATTTTAGTATGAGATTCACTCATCTCAGCAAGAGGCTGCTTATTTCTGAAGATGAAAAAAACAGCTCAGAGATGGACAAATCTTCACAATTAGCTCAAAGATTCACATAGCAATATTTTTGAAGTTTGTGTTTGTTTGGTTAAATGAACCCCACTCTTTTTGTTTAGGTTTTTTTTTCCCTGTGGTTTTAATATTATAGCTTTTTACAGTGCCTAAATAATCCATCCCGAAGATAATTTTGAAGGTACTATGTGACTAGGTCTGTGCTGTACAAAACAGCATAAAATTGATCCAGCCATGACTATGCACATTTGTAATTTATATCTTTATTACTTATAACCAACCCAGTTGAATAAATGTGCATTGTCAGCAAGCCACAATATCTGCACAGCTATATTTGAAATGTGCATTTGAACTTAATCAGTGAAGCACTGGTAGGAGCTTGAATGTTTAATGTTCCACCAAATGGCTTTATACAGATCTTTAAATTACATATCTAACACAGAAATTGAGGTCCAAAATCTATTTAGGGGTACCATTTCCTCTCAGCTATCCTAGTGTTAAAGCCAAGTCACATCTCAAACTAACAACATTCCTCCTGGTAGTGGTACCTGAAACAAAATTAAACAAAGGAGAATCTGTTTAGGGTCTAAAATCTTATATTCTGTATCAGTCTTAAATCTTTAGGTGACTGGATGATATATAGCCCTAAACCTGAAGGTAGAGATCAGATTTGAGAAACATTACATACATCAGATCTTTCCCTTCACAGCAACTGAAATATCATTTTATACACTAATTTAACACTGAAATGATCCTGAAGTACTGGCATTTTCTTCCTTGCAAGATAGAGAATCTAACCAGTCAATTTAGATGAGATGCATTTTAAAGAGCCATAGGATAGATTAATCCCATTTTAGGTAATCATTTCACCCTTCCTGGAGGACTATAGGTGAAGGCTCTTTTCAGAGAGAAAACACACACTATTTCTGTTCAACTTCTTTTGAGTCTCAAACCCATCCAGGGGAATTAAGCAACAAGTCTGTGAAAATTAGGAATTCCATCCCACTGGCAAAAGTGCAAGGCAATCACAGGTTCTTCTGTGCTGCACTTAATATTCTGCTTAAATTTCATTTAAAAAAAAAAAGTTTTTATTCATGTTTAGAAAGCCTTCAACAACTTTCTTACCTCCTTGGAGCTCCCAAAAAAATGCCATGCAGTCGCCCTTAAAAGCTGCATTTCAAGGGATCTTGACACTTAAGAAAAGGCAGAGTGATTGTTGAAGTTGTTTTGAAATATTGGCTTGCCGCCTACACAAAACTCAACAAAGACTTACTTTGGCTCTTAGGTCAGGCCAATACAGCCCAAGCTTGAGCTCTGATTTGCCCCATACGAGGAAATATAATGGAGTGGAAGCAGCAGCTACTTAATATAGGAGTTAAAATTACCCATGACTGAAGTGAGCACATCAATCAAAAGTTTTGGCATGTAATGAGCTAGAAAAACTGGTGTGGCAGGTTTGGGGGCAGGAAAAGGCTTCACCCTGTATTCAGCAGTTTCCAAATTACCATGACATCCCTCTGCATAAACCACACGACTTCCAGCAGGTGGATTTTACAGGCATTGTGCTGCCAGCACAAAGATGGATCAAGTGGGAGCATTCAAAATAGCTTCCTGTTTTGTGTTCTTAAAATCAGAATTCCATGATGTCTGCCAAATTTCTTAACGTTTTTAGAAGATAGGCTGCAAAAAAAAAAAGAAGAAAAGGAGCAGAAAATTGAGAATGAAAAATGTGATGGTTTTAATACATTGCAGAAGCAACAGTTCTTGCTTTCTACACCCTGAAAAACCCATTTTTAAATATAAAAAGCTACATTAAAATGATTCAGAGAGAAATGCTCTAATCTTTCTGAGGTGTCTTTCTAATGTATGCATGTCATTCAGTGCTCATTGCAGCAACTCACAGAGTCTCCTCTTTTAGCACCTGAATGCATTTTGATTTATTATTCCTGTCCTGATCTTTTAGAAAAAAAAAAAAAGATACTGACATGTTTACATGTCTAAAATCATTAGCTAAAAAAACCTCTCCTAAATATACAATGATTGCAAAAGTGTGTTTGGTAAGAGATCAGCTGCATGTTATGACACTTTTCTATAAATGCCTTCCAGGCATCTATATATATAGGGATTCAAATTCTTCTTTCAGATTCCCACATGATAGTGTGATTTGTGTAGGAAATCCTTCCAATCATCCCAGTGAAGATCACAGGCAGTGCAGGGTTTTAGGATGAGCTTCTAAGTTGGTACATTGGAGGCTTTCTCTTCTGGGACATTTTATCTTTTTTTTTTTTTTTAAGAAGATATGCTAAGGTATAAAAGCAGATAATACATTTGTAGTTTCTATCATCTTTGTTTAAAAATAAAGCCATTTTAGTGTGTTTTCCAGGCAGTGCTGAAACATATCTCTCAAGGGGTGTTCAATTAGACTGTGCTGATGCTTCAGAACTGCTAACCCACCCAACTGGCTCTTCACTCTGACCCACTGCAAAGTGCAGGACTGATGTTCACACAATTGCTAGAAAAATCTAATGTTCACTGCTCAAAGGGTTTCCAGCTGCATGGAATGACAGTCTAGTTTCAAGATACACTGGGTTGTAAAACAAAGCATGACAGACATGAAACAGCTCATTTGGAATGGTTTTCCTTTCCTATTTATTTCCTATTGATGTCACTGCTGGATCAGACCTCGAGATTTCAGCCAGAAGAGAAGATAAGAAAAGGTGGAAGAGAAGGGAGAGGAGAAGAAAAATTGCAAATCTACAAGAATTCCATGAACACAACACCTTTTGCACATCGATAGGTTAAAAACTTAATGCAGGTGTTTTCCAGAAGCTGTAGAGGTTTTAGACAACAAGGAATTTTAAACTAGTAAGAATAGGTCTTGAAGACAGATTCAATGTCTAGTATTTGAGCTGGACACAACCCTGCTAGCTGGCAAAAACTTAGAGGAAAACTAGGCTCCATGGCAATCAATAGCTGTTTGCCATTGATTTCTTTGGAGGCTTCTCATCATCAACATTTCACTGGAAACTTTCCCTCTCACTTTGCTTTCTACCACAAAATCTCAGCACTCAAGGGACAATTTCATCAATTCCAGCTGTGTCTGTTACCTTACACCCTTGTTCTCCTGTCCTCAAGTCATCTGCTCCTCCTCTCACCACAAAAAATAATTTAGGAACACTTTTCATAACAACGTGTTCATTTGCAGGCTCAAAAGAAAAGGCCTTCATCAGCCATTGCATTTGTTGCACTGTGTGTGAAAGTAGAAGCCAGAGATGATATTTTTGAAAGTGCAGCATTTTCCAGAAATAACATTCAAAAAAGCAGAAAATCTATTTTGCTTTCATAACTATCCCTTCAAAAAAAGTCTTCCTTAAAGAGCATGTGCTTGAAACTTGGCACTTAATTGATATGTATTGGCCCTAGATCAAGAGGATTCTTCTGATGTCTTTTTTTTTTTCCCCCCTCAGTGACTAAATCCACAACCCACTCACAGCCCTCTTTTTACTCCTTCCCTACCTTTAATGGGATAAAGTTTTCTGAACGAAAGCCAAAAATTGTTTTGAATTTAATCTATGGTATTGTCTGCATCCCCTTTTAAGGGCTGACAGTAATTTGGTTTTCTGCATATTTCATGCAACTTAAGATCAAATCCAAACATTTTGTTAATATAGGTCAAACATCAGAACGATGGAGCTGTTATATCTGCCACAAAAACCTGATCTAACAAAAATCTTCCTAGGGACTCCAGTGGTAGCTGTATCAAATCTTGTGCTTCTTGCATCAAATTTTGTGTTTTCTCTTTACTTTTTTTGAAAGCTACTTACAAAACATAATTCCCAATTTCAGGGGAAGTCTAAAATTCTGAAATCATTGTAAAATTACCTAAATTCCTAACTCTCTATATCTGCTGTGTTGTTTTAAATTTGATTTCATAGTCCTATGCCTTTTCTGGGGGGAGAGGGAAGGTCATGCCAAGGCACAGTTAGGGATGAGCTCTTTGGAAAGGGGAACAACAAGATGCCTGCAATAAGTTTCCAAGTGAAGAAAAAAACCCAACTAAACAAACAAAAAAAATGAAAATAGATTACTGATAGTGTATTTAAAGAAAGGACACTACCTTGCAATTAATATTTTTAAAGCAACAAAAAAAATGAAAATAGATTACTGATGGTGTATTTAAAGAAAGGAAACTACCTTGCAATTAATATTTTTAAAGCAAATCTTTCAGACAAGGCAAGTTAGTTAAATCCATACCTGATTCTGCCTAAATGAAAAAGAGATGGAATACTTAGTTTTTTCTACTAGCCAGGAATGATGTCTCTTTAAGCTAAGGGAATTAAATGTCTGTAAATGAAAATAGATTACTGATGGTGTATTTAAAGAAAGGAAACTACCTTGCAATTAATATTTTTAAAGCAAATCTTTCAGACAAGGCAAGTTAGTTAAATCCATACCTGATTCTGCCTAAATGAAAAAGAGATGGAATACTTAGTTTTTTCTACTAGCCAGGAATGATGTCTCTTTAAGCTAAGGGAATTAAATGTCTGTATTTATCTGCCTTTTCCCCCTGCAGTACATAATCACTGTCTGTCACACTTTGATGTCATAATCATCCACTGAAGCTTCACTGTTAAAGAGTAAATCTGCTTAACACACCAAAAAAAAAAATAAAAGAGAGAGAGGGGAAAAAAAAGAACAAGAAAAGCATTTGCTTTTTCTTTCCTCAGTGGCAACAATAAAAGAGAGAGAGGGAAAAAAAAGAACAAGAAAAGCACTTGCTTTTTCTTTCCTCAGTGGCAACAAATTTGAATTACAGACGTGTGGTATTATGTCACTCTGGCCTTAATGAAACCATTTTGAAAGGCAAAAGTGCATTTTTAAAACAATACCTTAATCAGTTCAAACAGTAACAGCAACTCTTTTCTACTAAGTAAGCATAAAGAGTCCTTTCTTGTGTGTAATGTATGTGAGCAGCATGACCTCAGTGTCAAATAGTACTCCACAATATCTTTTTGCAGTCATTTTTTCCATACAAGGAAGACATCTAAAACTTGGTATAGATTTCATTTGTGAATGAAATACTCTTTTATGCATTTAGTTTTTCAAAAGAGTTTGGTTTACATTTGGATCAGTTGACCCAAAATAAAGACAGTATCCAATTCATTTCTGGAAGAAAGTTGAAAGCTGCCATCCATTTGATGTTATATTATATTTTCCATGCCAAGTCAAAGTGCTAGCTCCTGTTTAATTTTTTTTCCTGTTATTTATTTGCACCAATCCCATTTTGTCCTGTTGTTTTTCTTCTTTTTAATTCCTGTCCAGTTTTTATCTAACCTACTGAGCCACTTAATGGATGTTTCCCTGCATTGCTCTGTTGAGATTAATTGCAATCCCCAATGAAGAGAAAGGACTTTCTTATTTCTGGTAATTGTTGACATTCTCCTGCTGGACACCATATTGTTTGGCCAGCTACTGTTAAAAGGGAAAAATAAGAAATCAAACAGAGAGGAGAAAGAAGAATGGGACAATCTGTGCTTAGCATCAGTAGCCCCCATTATTTCCCTAGCAGTTTTTCTATTTTTGCATAAGCCAATTCTGATTTCCTTAAAGTTGTTGACAATGAAGACTTCTCAGTGTAAAAGTATAAATGGATGTTAACAATCAGACCTTAGGAAGTCACCTCTATCACACAACTTGTGCTTCCTGATTTTATCTTTGGCATATTGCGAAGAAACCTTTTTTAGAAATAGTGCCACTAATATTATTAACAACAGCAGCAACAACAATGAATTTCCAACATTATTCCAACACAATGTTGCTGGCAAGCACTCCTGTACTTATTTTATCTGTTGGTTCTGTAGAGAAGCTGTAGCCAGATGCCAAAAACACTTCTTTGCTCCATAGAATACTCAATGTTCTTTCTATTATGTTAAGGAGTTGATAATTTCAGCTTAATTATCTTTTTGTATGATCATACAATACTTACAGTGCAAACCACTTGCCACTTTACCTGTTGTATTTCTCTGGGTTTCTTTTCTCCCCATTGGGTTTTCAACCTGTATTTCTCTATATAGTCCAGGGGTTGAAATTGTGGTTCCAATATATTTACATTCGATGCAAATAGTATGATATACATTCAATTGGTTCACTCAACAAAGTAGAAAAGATTGTTGCATTTCATTGCCCATATCATGTAGCAATTTTAACCTAGTTTAGGTTTTGACAGCCTCAGTAACAGCTACAATAGCCAAGGAAAAAGGGGCTCATTTGTGCACAGTCCCTACATTTGATCAACTGCACTAAAAAGTCATGAAAGGAATCAATTTGAAGGATTGATCAAGGAGTGCAGATAACCTGTACTGGTGTCAAATCTGCTGCTGAGAAGCTCATCTCAAACTCACCAATGTGAACATGAAATATCTCTCATTCTGTACTCTTAATGACAAAAAATCCCTAATGGGTATATAGACACAATGAGGTTTTTGTAAACACAGACAATGAAGTGATGTTTCTTAAAATGAAGAAAAAAATGGAGCTCTAAGACAGCATCTTTGGGATCAAGGAAAGAGACACTGGCTGTTCTCAGTACAACTGTCTGCCAGCTTGAATATGATTCATTTTCTTTCATATAATTCTGAATACACCAGTTTAATAACATTATGGACACTTTCATGCATAACAGCCTACTAAAAAAAAAAAAAAAGGAAGGAAATAAATTACATGTGGGTGTCTTTTAAGATCCAGCAACTATTGTTTGAGTTTCTATGCCTGTTCTTCCATTATCCCAAAATGAGTTTCCTTTCAGAGACAGCAGAATGGTTTGACACAACAAAACAAATAGCTCTCCTCCCCCTCCCCATTCCACTCCCAAGCCACGTGCAGGTCTGCACTGCTGCACTGAGCACTGAGTGGTTTAGAAATCAGTCAATTCACACATCTCCACGACAGTAGACTCAGCTTAATGGTGCATGCTACTTTTAAATGTGCAACTTTCAAAATATAGTTCCCCTTGGCACTCGTGAGTGTGAGGAATCAGTGACATCAGCTCGACTCAAGCCTGTTGCAGGGAAGCATGTCTGAGTTGAGCTCCATCACTGCAAAGCAAATACAGTCCTGATTCACAAGGTGTCTTTAGGAGAAGCTAAGCCATGAAAAAGGAGACTGCATTTGCCTGGTAATTTGGTGCCTGCTGCCTATTGGCTTGATAAACCTGCTCCAGTAAAATTATGCCATGGCATGCAGGTATTAAATGCTTTTTTAAATCAAAGAAGTGATGTCCACATTACAAAGCTGCTATTGACTTTCTGTTTTACAGTCAGCTATAGTTCAGGTGACAGTTCACTAGAAAGACTAGAAGCATTTGAAATGTAAATAAGTAAATATCTTTACTGATTCCAATAAAATTGCTGACATCTTGAATTCCTAAGTTAAGGAAGCATTGCAGAGAGGAGTAATGGCTTTTGATAAACTGTGGTATAGTTAGGGAAA
>NW_008662289.1:21972-29551 GCF_000695815.1 Acanthisitta chloris
CCATTTCTCTGCCCAATTACCAGTTAGTCTAGTGAAAGATCACTCCCCATAAGCCTTGCTTCCTTTTCAGAGCCTTAGCCATCAAAGATAATGTTCCTCTCCATTCTTAATTTTAGGCACATATTTAAGAATTTGCTGCATCAGAGACTCAGTGAAAGCTCTGAGATATTTTATTCAAATGAAAACAGCATGTGCTATTTTTAAAGATAGTCCTGATGCATCTGTATGCTAAGTCTACATTTTGACTCTAATCCTTCATTCAATGTGAGCATCAGCCAGGACCTTCTAGGCCAATATGACATGTGACAGTGAGAGCAATAGAGTGTCTATAAGGACAGGCTGAGGGGGCTGGGGCTGTTGAGCCTGGAGAAGAGAAGGTTGTGTGGAGACCTCAGAGCAACTTTTCAATCTCTGAAGGGCCTACAAGGAGCCAGAGGGACTCTGTGTTAGGAACTGCAGTGATAGGACAATGGGGAATGGGTTCAAAATGAAGGAGGGAAAGTTTAGGTTAGATGTGAGAAAATCATTTTTTAAGGGTAGTGAGACCCTGTCCCAGGTTGCCCAGGGAGGCTGTGGCTGCCCCAACCCTGGCAGTGTTCAAGGTCAGGCTGGATGAGCCTTGAGCAACCTGCTCTGGTGGGAGGTGTCCCTGCCCAGGGCAGAGAAGGTTGGGACTAGATGATCTGTAAGGTCCATTCCAACCCCTAAATTCTATGATTCTATGACTTGGACACTTGTTACAGCCATGAACATAGGTTATGCAGAAGAAAAGTATCATCCATATGTGGCTTACCTATGCTCCTGAAGTCTTTATCTCCTCATATATAGCTTACCTACTTATATTTGGAGTTCACCTTACCCAGTTTTAAATCTGTAACTGATTAAAAAAAGAGGAATATTTAACATAGAATTAATAATTTGGCTTATAAAATTCCTTTCTAAGAAGCTTTGTTCTTTGAAATTATTCATCCAGCTCAGAATAGTCTAGGAATGATACAGAGAAAGGGGAAAAAGTTGCTCATTTATGTTTCTATGTAAAGACTATATTGGAAATAAGGACACAAAAAGACATAGGCAACAGTTCTATAAAATTATGAGTTCTGAAGACAGGTTTAATGGGAAATCTAGATTTTTCTCTATAAGATCTGGATAATATTTAATGAAGTGATCAAGCAGCAGATTTAAACAAAAGAAACCACACTTGTTAAGCTGATCTATAATATTTGAAATTACATTAGATATATGTAATACGCTTTGTCACAAAATCAGAACACTATGTGTAGTGTTCCACTTTCTGGAAACATGTAAAAATGAACAGGTTATGTCAAAGTTCTGTGGGAAAAAAAACTATATGAGGCAACAGATTTAAGGGTATTTCATTATAGGTTTTGTTCTTATTTGCCATTAACTCACTACTATCCTCCTATTTCCATTCCTATATTTTTCTTATGTTGTTATTTCTGGCTTGACATCATCTCAGTTGTAGGTCACAAAGTAGAACCTTTACCTCTGAAACCAACGTCTAAGAAAATGTAATGCAATTCATTATATTATTTTGACATTTTCAGACATTTAGTGCACACCAACAAGTACTTCTGGTGTGTAACAACCACTGCTTGTTCTTAGCTTTAGTGTTTTTTCAATGTTGTAGGCATAAACCAACAGAAATGAACCATGGCTAGACCATTTAGTACAGAACACAGAGCAAATGTAGCTATACTATCACTGAATGATGTTTGACTAAACTGTTAATGACCTTCAGTGACCTAATTTGTTTGTTTGTTTTAATAGACGTGTCTATTTTTTTGCCTCTCTCACTGATAGGATTTCAAAGCCATGCATTGGAGGCCAGCAGTGCATGTCATATACTTTTGTAAGAATGCAAAATATATCCCTTCTGTGAAGCTTCTGTGGAGATTGGTGACCACAAGGGACAGAGATATTTGTCATTAATGACAAAATGAGTGCACACATCAACCTCCCAAATGTACAACTGTGTATCTCTGTACAAAAGATTTTTCCCAAGTGACTTCTTCAAATGGAAGACATAGGGACAGGATCCTTCTCAGAATTCAGTGTATCTTGAAGTCTTTGAACTGCTCTGCTTTTTTTTGCCTTTCTACACATACCATATCACTGAGCTGCAGTATCATGATGTGTTTTGCCCACTGCAAAAGAATTATCTTCTAAGCAAATTTCAGGTATCTGAAACCGATCTTTGATCTTTTTTTATTAGGTTCTTTTTTCTTGCAGTTTTTGCTGCTATACAGTCATGCCTGATAATAAATGGTAGTGCTGCCTCCTGCTCACTGTGGCATTAACAGACATCCCCATGCCTGTAAGACATCTCAGCAGCTAATCCATTTTACAGGGATATACTTTATGTTCTCGTATGAAGCGTATTCTGAAAGTTAGTGAAAACAGAACTTTGTTCATTCCTCTGTGTAGAAGAACAAGAAAAAAATAAACCTCAGTCCATCTAGTTTGCTGATCAAACATATCTCCTGCCTGGCAGCAAACATTTCACCTCTTGCAGAGAAGTTACACTTGATTGTGTTGATCAACACTTTGGTGATGATGCAAAGTTTAATCCCATCACTTTGTCTTTTCTAGAATTAATGAGTCTTGGTGTATTTACTGGTGTAGAATTAAACTAAAAGACAACCACTCTTCAGTTTCCTTGGCATTTTCTTTTTCAGAGAAGCCACTGACTTTCTTGTATTAATAGGCTTTCTAGTATTAATGTGCTGCCCAGGGAGGTGGTGGATTCACCATCCCTGGAGGTTTTCAAGCTGAGTCTGGATGTGGCACTTAGTGCCATGGGCTAGTGACCACAGTAGGGTTGGACTGGATGGTCTTTGAGGTCTCTTCCAATCAGGTTGATTCTATGATTTTCTCTGGCTTAAATCCAATAATATAGTTCCATATTTTGAAATATATGCCCTATATACCATACGATGGCACAGTGTGTGACCATGAATTGTACAGTTAGAACTGAAACAGGATCAATTCCTCACTGATTTACTTCATGTTTCTGATCTTCCATATTTCTAGCAAAGCAACTCCACAAACAGGACTGTGAAGTTGATGCACATTTAGTAACTATGCTTTTCATGCCAGTAGATTTCACATCATGGTGATCTGAAAAAAGCCAATTTCAATGTAAATCCATCTTAAAGAGCCAGCACGAATGACTCCCACCAGCATTAATAGGGATACCCAGAGTTTTCACAAAAGATCATAGATGATAAAGTCATATTGGTGCTGATGCTGTGAAATAGGGAGAGCTTTCTGCCAATTATGACTCACCTTAAAGGCCTCAGATCAAAAAGAACATCTAGTGACTTTTTATTGACATCATCCCTTTGCAAGCCTTCTATCCCTACAGATCAATTAGAAAAAGTATTAGAATTAAAAATGCTTGCTACAACTAATTCAATAACATCACATAACCAGTTCTTCCAAGGCTAGAAAGACTTCAGTCCCAAATACTGCACTCAGAAGGATCTTGGGGGAGATTTCTAGCAGGTTATGAATACTACTCATATAACAGTAACACCAAAATGAATAAAAGTTTTAAAAGTATATTTTAATGGGTTTAGAAGCCTTTCTTACTTGAAGTTTTAAAACTGAGAAAGACTGAATCCATAAATTTAGTATGTTGTACCACTGACTCTCTTATGTAGCTCCTGTGTTCCATAGCTCAACGACAACTTGGAGACAGAATGACAACTGTGCTTAGGGATGAACTTGAGAAAAATGAAGAAATCATAACACTTTTCAAAAACACTTCCTATAAATGGAATCACAGGAATGTCATGGTATTCTTTGTCTTTAAATACAGACTGTTAACCTTCTATAAAAAGAACTTGAAGTAGGATGTAGTTGGTTTGTAAGTGGATTTTGAATGACGTTTAATATTTTTTTCATAAACTAAATTATTTTCTGATATGAGATGTACTGCTCAATTTAATTAGTTTATTTTGATGACTGGGTGGTATTTATTGGTAGTTTTTCTTGATGTTCCCGTAAAAGGTCTTCTTTGACCATCAGTTCCAGGAATACACTTTTACATCTTTTATTCATTGCTGTCTTCCCTTCTTCTCCAGGTAAGAGAGAGACTTTTCCATATCTAAGTAGTGGAAGTCATTTCTGGTCCTTGTGTAAGCATTAAAAGCATGGTCCTGGCACTGACATGTAGAAATGACTGTTTATTGTATCAATCATTAATCATTAATCTTGCTTTTTTCCCCCCTTTTATCTGCTGAGGCTTTTATTATCTTTAGGACATGAATTTTTAAGACCTGGTCTGTCTTTTTCTTTTGTATGTGTACATTGCCTGACAGAGTCAAATCTGTTGTAAAAAAGCAAACAATAAAGAGAGAAAAAAATGGAAATAATAAGAGCAAAATATGGTCTTGAATTAATGGCTAAACAAAGCACAGTTTCCTGCTAAAAGAAGAGAAAGTGAATCTTCACTGTCAGCAGGGAATGAGAACACACAATTTCACACAGAACTCTTCTCTTTCCCACAGACACATATATAGTCATAGAAAGAGGAGGGAGAATGAAAAGATTTACTCAAGATAATACAATAATGTCACTATCTACAGCAATTCACCTGCAGAGACACCTTAAATTTTCATTTTATGGGCACTGAATAAATAAACACTTAAACACTATTCCTATGGTTCCAAAGCATAAGGCTCTACAGAAATGAGTCAAAAAGAATAGCAAACTCTGTAATGATTTGATAAATTTTATCCTCATCATTTGAACAACTTATAAAACTCTAAAGAGAAGTCCAAGCCTATATGGAACATTTAAAGCAATCCTTGTTTGTTGCACTCAGTTCCAAAATACAGGGATTGCAGCATTGCAGAAAGGGATCTGATTATTTAAATAAAGCCTTAACACTAAATAAAAATGATTCAAATATAAAAGATTTGGCTATTAGCTGTGTACTGCAGGAGAAATTCAGCTTGTTTAGCAGTTGCTTCTGTTGAGGGAGCTCATGGATGCACATGTTAATGTTGAGTTGGCAGTGGAAAAAATGTAAAATTGTGTTACTAATTAGAGGATTCTGGGCAGATACAGTGGTTGCCTTTGCTGTTTTTAGCTGGTGGACATCCCTCAACCAAGGGCTGCTGTGTGGGAGCAGTGTTACTCCAACTCCAACCTGTGCTCCCTGTCCTGATGTTTTATGGTGTCAGGCTTGGTGCTTGCATAAATGGGAAACAAACCTCCTAAAGACTCAGGGTTAGAAATTCCTGGTGAGGATGAATCCTTCATTCTGAATGGAAGAGCTTTGCCTGGTTGAATAGACTTTCCAAAAGGAAAAGATAAAGTGTCTGTGAAAAAAACGTGAGGGGAAATGCTCCCACACATATTGGAGCAAATGCACATTTGTTCAACTTGCCAGTTCAAATCTGCAAGTCAAAGTGTGTCTGACAAAAAGGTATAACTAATACCAACTCAAGTTTAGGCATTTTTATGTATGCAAATACAAATAACTTGTAAACTGGACTCAGTACTTGTAAGCATGATGCTATTTTTATGCAATTCTTTGATTTAAAGACTAAGCTTATCATAGAATCAACCAGGTTGGAAGAGACCTCAAAGATCATCAAGTCCAACCCTACCGTGGTCACTAGACCATGGCACTAAGTGCCACATTCAGTCTCAGCTTGAAAACCTCCAGGGATGGTGAATCCACCACCTCCCTGGGCAGCACATTCCAATGCCTGAGCACTCTCTCTGGAAAAAATCTCTTCCTATAATGGTTCATCTGACATTCCTAGAGACACTTTAACACCAAACAGGGTCAGCAACAAAATTGCCAGTTAGTCTTCAGATAAGAACACATCAAAAGGAAATTATTGTGATATGTGTGTTTGTACTTATCACTAATGTAAACTTGATAAATGGTCTTGTAAACTCCCTTTGTTAAATACATAACTATTGATGCAAATGCAGTGAGCCAAGAAAATGAACTCATAAAATGACTGATAGGATTTTTTGTTTCTTTTAATTAAGAAAGCCTGGAAAAAGTCAATTTGGTCAAAATAAGAATATCTTTTCCATAATATAATGTGTGTGGATCACTTGGGATTTAAGTGATTTTCTGTATATTTCTCTTGATGATTTAGTACAAAGATACAAATGGAAATATATATTATCAAACAATGTCAACTGGTTGTTTTCTTTTATGAAGTAGGAAAATTATAAGATAAGTCATGGTCCTGAAATAACAAGTTTTTGTGTGTATTCCAGCTGTAATTCAGACTAAGCACTGAAATAACACTCAGAAGAAAAGAATGGGAAGGACTATTTGCTTTTGGCTAGATAGTTATGTGAGTTGGCTTCACCACCATGGAAGGTCCTTTGTTTGAATTTATCTTGTTAATTTTTCAGTGAAATAGTTTGAAATCTTAAGGAAATGAGACAAAAATGATGCATATGTTTTAATTAGTAAGAAAATTAATTGCCTTCTTGTCATTCTTATGGTTGCTTGCAATGCTTTAAGAATGAGAACAAATTGTCCTCTCAATTTCTTTCCTGTCTTCTAAAACCATTGGGTCATTAGTTTTCTGGCATTCTGATTCAAGGGGAATGTTGGTGTTGGCAAGTCTTAGGTCTGAGTTGACATAACCACAACATTTTATCTCTTCTCTTAATCCTTTTTTTTTACTCAGTTTCATAACCAATGGACAATATCAATGAAAAATTATGCTGTGTCTTTCCTTACAAGAGGATGTGATGTCTAAGAGATATCTTAAACCTCTGCCACTGCAGCCTTGTGGATCATTGCACAGAATCATAGAATTTAAGGGTGGGAATGGACCTTACAGATCATCTAGTCTCAACCCCTGCCCTGGGCAGGGACACCTCCCCACTAGATCAGGTTGCTCAAGGCTTCATTCAACCTGGTCTTGAACACTGCCAGGGTTGGGGCAGCCACCATGTCCCTGGACAATCTAAGAGCATTAGATTGTTATAAAAGCTGCCACTAGCCTTACACATAGAATTATGGATTCCCTAATTAAATATAAATAATAAATATTTATAATCATTCAAAGCATATCTATAAATAATAAATATCCATCAATCCAGTGGTATGAAAGACCTGACACCTTGTAGCCAGTGAGATTTTACATAGCCCACCAAGACATTTCAGCTGCAATGAAAAAAAAGCACTTTAGATACACTGATGTTTGCATATAGTCATACATGCTCTCAGCTTACTTTAGAATTATCTTCTTGTCGGTTTGTTTGTTTGTTTCTTACTGAATGTAACCTTCCCTTCTGTACTAAACAAAAATCATCTCTTGGAAATATGCTAAGCTGCTTTGTGGTTTTCGTGGGAGTTTTGGCTTTATCAGGTTTTGAGAATAAAAGAATGGGGGAAAGCAGCTGAAAAACTTCCTAGAAAATTAAGCATTAATGTCTATATGATAAGAAGAAATCACAGAATCATAGAATTTAAGGGTTGAAAGGCATATTACAGATCATCCAGTCCCAACCCCTGCCCTGGGCAGGGACACCTCCTCACTAGATCAGGTTGCTCAAGGCTCATCCA
>NW_008662289.1:29565-34454 GCF_000695815.1 Acanthisitta chloris
TGAACCATTGACAGGTTTGGGCCAGCCACCACTTCCCTGGGCAACCTGGGTCAGTGTCTCATCACCCTTACAGTAAAAAACTTTTTTCTTATATCTAACCTAAACTTCCCCTTCTTCAATTCGAATCCATTACCCCTTGTCATATCACTGCAGTTCCTAACACAGAGTCCCTCTCTGGCTCCTTGTAGGCCCTTCAGGTATTGAAAAGTTGCTCTGAGATCTCCACACAACCTTCTCTTCTCCAGGCTCAACAGCCCCAACTCCCTCAGCCTGTCTTCACAGGGAGATGCTCCAGTGCTCTGAGCAACTTTGTGGCCTCCTCTGGACTTGCTCCAACAGTTCCACTGTAAGATAAGATGGTTCAATGTAATATAACATCAGAAATTTAGGATTGTGAGCAACAAATAGGTGTGTGGTACAAATGAATGTAAATTCTGGCCTTGAGCAAATAATAACTATGAGAAATATATGTGTTTCTCCCTATAACACTGATATATGTATTTTTGTCACAAATTTATATTTAATATAAAGGCTTTTTCTGACCTGTCACATTTGGAAAAAGTAAATCTACAACAGAATCTTTCTGATTCAGATCACATTAATAGGTTAATTATCTTCTCAGTAAAATTAATTAGGTTTTTCCCTGCAACCTTTACTCTGAAAATGCTGTGATACGCTGAGAAGCCTTGATTTACTTTAAGATAAGTAGACTTATCTTTTAGGTCCAAAATGTTCATTGCAATAGTATGTTTACTTGCCTTTGTAGGCTGAAGTTCTGCCAATGGCCTTGAAGAGAAAGGTTTTAGTTGAAAATGAAAGTTCTCCCAATGGCTTTGAAGAGAAAGGTTTTAGTTGAAAATGGACATTGCCCTTGTGACTAAATTGCCTCTAGGACCACACTAGTTCTTTCTGGAGGAACAGACACATCTGAGACTAATTTAGAATAGTCTCAGAGTAATCAGAAGGGCATCAATAACTGTATTAGCTGCTTTACTCTTTACAGTAATTTTTGTTAACTCATAGCTTTCTTCTTTATTATTTTCTAGCCTATTTCTTATATTCCAGGCAAGGTTTATCCACTCTAAGGAACATACTGAGGGAGAATTCTTTCCAAGGTTGGCATGACTTCTGGCAGCCAGCAGGAGAACATTGAAATAACTGGGCAGAATAGAAATTTTGTCTTTTTATTATTACCGTTATTATTTTTGAATTGTTTGCACAAAATTAATATACTAATTATCCTTTTGAAGACATCCAATCTCTCTTCTAAATTAAGTCATACATTCAGTATTTGTTGCTTGAACAGCACTATATTTATGTATTTATATGCACTGTTTGGGCAGTGGCTCATGGTTTGGAGAGATGCAATGTATTGAAAATTTGAACTAGATTCATGGTACTTTGCCACAGTTCATAAAAGTGATTCATCCCAAGTGTTATGGACAATCTCTGCAAGATACTTCTTACCAAGCACACTACATTTCACAAAGAAGAGGGATTTGCAGGCAGGGGTAATATCTTGTGGCTAACAAGTAGATGTGAGAGGGACAAGAAAATGAGTTTGGGGGACATCATTTCTTTGTAGGATCCCTCATCAGGCATATTCTATCTGTGATCTTGGTTGCATTTCCTTAGGGTTGGTTTCTCTCTGAAAGAGGAAATAACAAAGGAATGAAATAATCTCAGGGAAGAACTTTCATTTTAAGCAGCATTTCTGCCTATTTCTACTAAAATATGACTAGCTTTAGCCTCTAGATTAGTTTGGGGCAAGTGTGTGCTCTGGTCCCGAGCTGAGGATATTTTATTCAACATTATTTTATGTATGGGAAAAACAAGAAAGAAAACAAGATCCATTTCTGTGTATCCTATTCTCGATGCCTTAAAAATATTTTGTCCTCGTTATGAAAGAACTTTCTCATTCAGGGTTATTATTTAAAGTTATAAAGTGTTCAATTAACATTCATGAACATTTTGCAGAGTTGTTCCCAGTGAAATGTGTGCAGCTTTGCTTCGGAGGATACTCAGCTCAGTGGGAAAATCAGAAAGAAGAGAGAAGTGTATTCATTGTAGTTGAAAGGGTCGTGAGTTCGTCTAATAACCCAAATTATGTATACTAATCTGGCCATTCTTACACTGAGCTCATATCTTGAGGTTAAAACACAGAGCACAGATAACTTAAAGAAAGGTAAATGTCTAACCTGTGACCAGAGGTCTGGAAGGCCTACACTGGTAGTCTGAAAGAGGCACAGAAAGAGTCCTTACATCTAGGGCAGACTCATTATCCATGAAACATTGCAAAACGTTTGCTACCTTACTCTAAAAATTTGATTCTCTGTCTGGTTGTGAGCAGGATGCCAGTGATGTGCCCGGATGGCTCAGGATCAGTATATTCAGTATATGTGTTACAAAAGTGATTGCCAGAAGAAATGATTGATGCCTTTTGTACTACAGGAAGAAAATGGTCCAATATTGGAGGTACAGATGATTTAAAGCCAGGATATACAGCTGGGTATTAGTCATAAATTTATTTTTCAATATTCAGCCCAATGTATTAGCAAACAACAAAATGTGGCTCCCACACCTCCGAGAGCAGTTTTAATGAAGAATTTTATTCCAGCTTATTTCGTTACTTTTTTTTTTTTCTTGGTAGTGTGAACTGTGAATTAAGTTGAATACAAAAGGTTTTCACTGCACTGAATTACCTGTTTCACCTTGAAAAGCCACACAAAATGAAGCTCTTAAAGCCTTTTGAAAATGACCTTTTTCCTCAGCAATGATTTATCTTTCCCCTCGAAAATCCCTTTTACAAAAGGGAGTATGATTAAAGGAAGCCAAGCAGCACAAACACTCGGTGAAGATCCTGCTTATCTGGAACTCACTTGACAATGTATGTTTTTGGGGTCGGGAATGCTGCAGGTTCAAGGGATAATTCTGCCTTTCAAGCACTTCAATTTATTTCATGCCTGAGCACTGTCATTGTATGCAGACAAGATGAAACGCATCGTTGTGTAAAGAAATTGAAATGAAATCCTACTTGACCCAGCAGGATGGGGCATTATGTTTGACTCAGTAGTGATTCTTGGAATAATATCTAATTCCAGGAGGAAAATTTCTTGATATGGCCACCTGCTGTGAGTGTCTTTGTCCAGGGATCACAAGTTGTTCTGGGTGACTGGGCTCAGGACATGCCTAGAAGAAAGCAGCCAACCTCCTGCTGGCATTTAGATCTCTTCATTTTCTGTATTCTGCCATTCAGTGGGAAGGAGTGAATGAAGAGCAGGGAAAAGCTGAAGCACTTCCAGAGGAAGACACACGCTCCAGCAGAAATGAGAGCTAAAACCCATTTGACCCAGGTTTCCCATGCAGGTTTCTAGAGGGAGAGGGGGGGAAATCTAAAATTAAGAGTTATTGTTTTTCACCTTGACAGGCAAGTTTTTAATTTTTTTCATTTGGTCACCCAGGTCAGTCACTGGGATGTCATTCCCTATTCAGTTCCTGTGAAGTGTTTACTTTGAAAAGGCTGCACAGCACCAGATTAAATAAAATGGGAGCTCTCCATGTCTCACAAGAGGGAATGGTGAAGACAGCTTTATTACTTCTGTCAGAGAACAAAGGGGTTCCCAGCGTGCAGGGGATTATTAGGC
This sequence comes from Acanthisitta chloris, assembly GCF_000695815.1. Lineage (NCBI taxonomy): Eukaryota > Metazoa > Chordata > Aves > Passeriformes > Acanthisittidae > Acanthisitta > Acanthisitta chloris. The sequence continues at coordinate 33,210 of NW_008662289.1, forward strand.
CAGGAGAAAATAAATGGAATGCACAGCGTCAAAACTTCAAATATGGCTAACAGAGAGGAGAAGGGGGAGAATCCATAATTGATTTCTCTGCTGTAGTAGGATGAAGAATAAGATTATTTAGGTGATGACACCTTGCCAGCTTCACTGTTGAGGCAGAATCCAATTTTGATGTTAAATGCCATAATTGCCACTAATATAATTAGCACAGAAACTGATAATTACCTCCCCTACCAAACAGTCCTTCCATATAATATCACAGTATAGTTATATATATTAGAAATAAAATTTATTCCTGCGAGGAAAAAATACCAGCTTTTTTTCCATTTCACTATAGGTTTAAGATACCTTGCAAGGTCATTAGAACACAGCATTTTTTTATTGAATTGACTAGGTGATTCTTCTTTGTTAATGTATGTTAACACAAGATCTTTTTTTTTATCTCTTTTTCTTCTTTCCCTTTTAATGACAGTTTTTAACATAAAAGCCTTACCCTTACTCTCCTCCTTTTACCATTTTCTCTACTCCTAAATGTTAGCATTTCCTACATTTGCCAATTGGACCAGGGGGTCATGAAATTTTCATACATTCCTTTAGTCTGAGGTGCCAGATTTGCTGCACTGGCAGCATCATACAGTGAAGCTGAGAGAACTGAGAGCACAAATACTATTTATGCCATGGCATGAGTGAGTTTCTGAATACCATGAAAATTGTAGAAGGTCACATCATGTAAAAAATCACAGGCTGTGCAATAACCTGGCAAAGAACAGCAAAGTTATGGAGGATGCTCTGATTGGCAGCATTCAGCTTTCTTTGTCTATAGAAGTAAAAGCAGCTCATTATTAAAAAGCACCTCAATATTTGTAATGAAAAGCTAGAGGGAGAAAAATACCTGTGTCAAATATTTACTGGGGGTTTTTTTCACAGTCAGTTCTGCTTTGTGTTATATCCTTACTATAAAACTGATGGTAGTACACCAACCTAAAATCAGCCCTGAATTTACCCTTTGATATTTCAATTGCAGACACTGCACCTAAGAAACAGCAAAAAAAAATGTGTTTGCTGCACTGTCTTATTCAACTTCTGTGTATCTCCCTTGCCCCATGTAATACTAGTGCTCATGTTTTCAGGCTTCATACTACAGCACTTGATTTTGCAGAAGCATGAGAAGGACCCAAAATGCAATAAGAGAGGGGTTAGGCTTAAAATAATTATTTTTTAAAATGCCAAGAACAGTTTAGAGCCAGG
>NW_008662289.1:34473-43226 GCF_000695815.1 Acanthisitta chloris
GTGTATAATGAAAAGAATTTGTCAGACTAAGACATGTCAATTTACATTAAAGGAAAGGAGTCTCAATCACAGGCACAACATCCAACAGTTAGGACCGAATTCTGTGCCCATTCAGATCAATAGGATTTTTTTGCCACCAATTTGAACAGCAGTAGGAACCAAACCCTTTTCAGTGCCAGCTTCCTTAGCTTTACAGCCTGTTTTGGCACTGGCAATGAATTGAATAACGACTATCTGCTCCTGCAATTAATTATCAGCACAATAAAATAGACCAGATTACAGTCCTGATTCAAAGCCAGGCTTTAACATGCTACTGAAATATGACCAGTCATAACAATAGGCATTTCTTGTCACATAAGTGACAAGTTTAGATTTGACCCATCAGAATCCAAATGACACTGTGTATGTGGCACTGAAAATGTTTAAAGTTCCAGGGGAATAGTCCCTTGAAATGTTGATTTGTCAATTGAAAAAAAAATAAAAATTCAGGTTTGCTGTTTAACCCCACTGATACTTAATAGAGTACACATATTGCCAGTGTTTTCTAGCTTGTAAGATTTTAGTACCATAAAAGGAACAAAATCAAACCCTGGAAGATTTTAAGCTGAGACTGGATGTGGCACTTAGTGCCATGGTCTAGTGACCACAGTAGGGTTGGACTTGATGATCTTGGAGATCTTTTCCAGCCTGGTTGATTCTATGATTCTCCTGGGACACACAGGCAGGTATTGGTACATATCTTTTTCCTGTGAAAAGTACAGTGAAGAACTCATATCCCTGATTCAGCTGAGCATTCAAAATTCAGGTATGAATCTAATCTGAGAGTTCAAAATCCCCATGCAGGGAAATGTTCTACCTGTTGTTAGAACCTGGTCCAGAGAGCTTGTGAACCTAGCTGCCCTTGGATGTTCACTGGCACTTACTGGCACTTTATATGATCAGCCACCTAGTTTCTGGAGGAGATAAAATAAGGATTATGTCTTTAATTTTGTCAGTACATCCCTATGTATATCTTCGGTGCTATGAGAAGATAATTAATAAATACATCCCAGATCTTCCCAGGTGCTTCAAATGCTTCAAACCACAGTGTGACTCAGAAACCCCAGAGTGCTTCAGATTTGAATGATTCCAGGGCTTCAGAGGTGTACCATGTGCTTTGAAGCAAGATTTAAAAAGAAATGCTTAAAGCACCAGGAAATTTGAAAGGCATTGCCACAAAACCTAACAGAAATGCTCACACACCTGCTTCAGTATGAGTGGTGTCAGTCACAGAGGTGCAGGTGGCAAGAAAAAAAGGTTCTTTCAGTTCTGAGTACAGCTGAACAACTGTAACAATAAAAATCTCAGCTGTGAAAGGAAGATGAACCCAGGGGACTTTTCCTCACTGTTTTGCTGGATGTTGCTGCTGCTATTCCCCTTTTCGAGCTCAGGAGTGGGGCTGAGTGTGTATTCAAAAGGTGCAAATACACATGCACACAGCAGAAACACTTGAGGCTAACACAGAGATCATCACAGCTTGAGGAACAAGTCCTTTACTGAGAGTCACACCAGCACTAACAGCACTCACATAAACCTGGAGGACACAAATGGACCTATACACTTCATCATACCTGGTTGATTGGGCTTGAAGTTTACAATTTGGTACATGCATATATCCTCACTCTCATGATTCTCAGGCATCAATGAAGACCTTAATGTTTCAAAGTCACCCAAGAGCCAATGGACAGAATTCATGGTATATTCCAGGAGGTTCAATCCCAGGGTGAGTGTTTACAGTCTCAGTGTATCTAAAAGCGATTTTCTTAAAGCATATTTTCAATGTTGAAGCAAGTAAAGATACTACTTTGTATCTTACTTGAATGCATAAATCAAGCTTGTGCTACACTGTGAATATATCAGAACTTTGTTTCTAGATGTCTTTCTTGCAAAGGCAAGAACACTTCATGGGTCTTGGGTTGATATTATAATCAGGTTCAAATAAACAACTATTATTGAAGATATAGCTGATAATGAAAGCATTTTTGCCACTGCCTTAGTCATGTCACAGAATCCCAGAATCAGTTAGCTTGGAAGGGACCACAATAGGTCATCTGATCCAACTTTCCTATTCCAGCAGGGTCACCACCCTAGAGCACATGGCTCAGGATTGTGTCCAGATGATTCTTGAACACCTCCAGTGGGGGAGAATCCACAACCTCTCTGGGCAATCTGTTCAGTGCTCAGTGACTCACACAGTAAAGAATGTCCATATAGTGTTGGCTGAGGAGATGAAAGGGAAAAAAGTAAAAAGGCTGAACAGGTTTAACCACAGAACTGAGAGTGAGATCATTCCTGTGCCTAAGCCTATAAGAAACTGTGGTGTTGCAGGAGTAATATGTTCAACATATTAAGTAGCCTTCACACTTGACAAAGAATATACATTTACACAAACTTTGAGAAGTTACAGTTTAGAAGTCTCAGTAGGTGTTTGTTCTCATGATGATGATTAGATTTTAATTAGCACAAGAGTAGTCAAACTCCCAGAGCCTCAATTACTTACCAGCTTGGACAGTGGATGCTATTCATATCACAAGATATAACTGGAAAACTGAATCCACATTGAAACTAAAATTAGCATTTTCAAAACCAATAAGTAATCACCCTTATTTATAGTACTCCCAGAGGATCTAGATATACTTTGCAATGTTGTTAGACAAAGAAGCTGCCAAACCCCAACAATCAACACAAGTTTCTGTGCATATGCTGCTGGCTTTGTGTAAACTTTCAAACATTTCACTGCTTACCTCTATAAACTGCAACCTAGGTTATACAGCTGCTACCTACATAGCTTAGGCCCCACAAGAAAAAGACTCAGAGTTTCTTAGATTATAGCATGCATGCAAAATTCTATTTTAATAGATGTTTCCCTATTTTTGGCAAAATTTCTCCATCAGTTTGTGGATGTTTTTTAAACATTTAGGTGGATAGAGACACTGAATGGATCATAGGTTAATTTAGGCTTGATTTGAAAAGGTCATGGCCTCTTATGGTCATCTAGTTCTGCCCTCAACTCAAAACAGTGACCTACAATAGGTTGCTTAGGACCACATTCTTTGAAAATCTAGGGATAGAAATTCCATAACCTCCCTGGACAATGTAATGTAGAGATTAAATACCTTCCTAACTGTTGTAGTTTAACTCCAGCCAGAAGAATAAAAGCTAGAAGAGCTAGAAAACTCGTGGGTTGAGATAGAGACAGTTTAACAGGTAAAGCTGTGCATACAAGCAAAGCAAAACAAGGAATTCATTAAGAGCTTCCCATGGACAGGCAGTGTTTAGCCATCTCCAGGAAATCAGGGCTTGATCACACATAACAGTTACCAGGGAAGATAAAATCCACAATTCCAAATCTCTCCCATTCCTCCTTATTCTCCCCTTCTTTATACCCTGAGCATGATGTGCTACAGGTAAAGCTGTGCATACAAGCAAAGCAAAACAAGGAATTCATTAAGAGCTTCCCATGGACAGGCAGTGTTTAGCCATCTCCAGGAAATCAGGGCTTGATCACACATAACAGTTACCAGGGAAGATAAAATCCACAATTCCAAATCTCTCCCATTCCTCCTTATTCTCCCCTTCTTTATACCCTGAGCATGATGTGCTATGGTATGGTATGGAATAGGGGGTCAGACAGAGGTGGGGGATGTCTCTCCTGCCATGGCTGCAGGGAGAGGACTAGAGGGAATGGTCATAAACCGAGACAGAGGAGGGGCCGATTAGATGTTAGGATAAATGTTTTCCCTGTGAGGGTGTTCAGGCACTGGAATAGATTGCCCAGGGAGGTGGTGCAGTCACCATCCCTGGAAGTGTTTAAGAGGCATCTGGATCTGACACGGATCTGACACTGGAGGATCTGGTTTAGGGTTTAGGGGTTACAGCAGTGACAGGTTAATGGCTAGACTGGATGATCTTAGATGCCTCCTCCAACCTTGATGATTCTATGATTCTATGATATGCTGGTGAATTCATCCAATGCTAATAGTTCAAATTAGGCTACCAGTTATTGGGATGATAAGAACCACTTTGGGTAGACCTGAAGATAGATATGAAAGACTTTCACTGACACATGGTATGTGGTTTGTTGTTTTTTCCATTATTTAGCTATCATGACCTTGTTTAAGTGAAAATTTATACAGTTTTATTTATGTGCATGTGTCTTTCATTGACACATGGTGTGTGGTTTGTTGTTTTTTCCATTTGTTAGCTATCTTGACCTTGTTTAAGTGAAACTTTATACAGTTTTATTTATGTGCATGTATAATGCAGTATAATTATCCACATTTATTGGTTAAGAAGAAGAAAATGTCTATAACTTAAGAAAAAGATTTTAAGGAACATAATTATCCCCAAATCAAGACAAAGCACTTCTCACCCATGCAATTCAAAGTTCAGATGAAGTCTATAAGACAAAAGACATCATACAATTTTAATTTAGACTTTTGGTGTATTACTAGATGCGAAACAAAATCTGAGTGGGCAAAGACAAATTAATTGGGTTTTTTTAATGTTGTTACTCTGTGAAGTGGATGGCAGAAAAGGAACTTGACTGAATATGAGTGCAGATGAGAAAAAAAGCCCTGCATGTCAGGCAAGACACTTAACAGGAGAGGAACACCTGAAAAGTTCCACTAACCATGCCAAAAGCCAAACAGAAGGGCTACAGCAGAAGTTAAGGAACCTCATGCAGGGTAAGAGAGGAATTGAAGCTTCCCTGCAGCAAGAGCTGAAATATTATTTGCAGAGTAGACTGAATCTTTCCAGCAGGATATTAACTAATTGCCTCTGACAGAAAATTCACTAGGCTAGACACAACGGACAAGGCCTGTGGAGCCCTAACATTTCCAGGGACAAAAGATGGCTAAGTTTTGATAGAATAAGCTTGAAGCATTTCTCATTACTACGTAAATGTTATGGAAGTGTCTTTATCAACCTGAAGTTTACTAAAATGTTTCCAAAGCAAACTTATGCCCTTTCTGAAGTTTTACAATTTAGAACTATATATATGTGTGTAAACAGATGTGCATAGTGCATTAGCATCTTTTAGCAGTTAGACGCCCACCCAGTTGCTCACTGACTCCTCCTCCTCAACAGGACAGGAGGATATAAGAGGGTAGGAAAGTTGGTGTGTTCAGAGACAGGGACATTGCTTACCAGCTACTGTTGTAGACAGAACAGACTTGAGGAAAATTAAAACATGAAAACATCTGTCCTCTCCCTTCTCCACATTTAACTTCACTCCTTCTCTGCAGACATGTCTACCTGCTCCTCCAAGTAGTGCAGGGAGGTAGGGGTTTGTGACCAGTACATAGCAGATACTCTTTGCTATTCCTTCCTTCTCACATTTTTTCTCTGCCCTAGCAGAGTCCTCCATAGGCTGCAGGAAATCTTTGTTCCACCATAGAACACCTCCTCTTCCTCCTTCTTCTCTGACCTTGGTGTTCGCTTTGATGTTTCTCACTCCTTTTTTTTTTTTGTTTTGTCTGGTGTTTTGGGGTTTTTTCTCCTTTTTTTTTTTTCTGTTTTGTTACCAATGGGGCTTCTTCATCCTCCTCCTCTACCTGTCTGGCATTTTCTGCTTGCCCAGGGCTGTTGCACACACTGTTGATGGGTTTAGCTAAGGTCAGCATTAGATTCATTGCAGAACCAGCTGCAGCCCACTCCTTTTTTTTTTTTGTTTTGTCTGGTGTTTTGGGGTTTTTTCTCCTTTTTTTTTTTTCTGTTTTGTTACCAATGGGGCTTCTTCATCCTCCTCCTCTACCTGTCTGGCATTTTCTGCTTGCCCAGGGCTGTTGCACACACTGTTGATGGGTTTAGCTAAGGTCAGCATTAGATTCATTGCAGAACCAGCTGCAGCCCAACCATCACAGGGGCTTCTTCATCCTCCTCCTCTACCTGTCTGGCATTTTCTGCTTGCTCAGGGCTGTCACACACACTGTTGATGGGTTTAGCTATGGTCAGCAGAGGATTCATTGCAGAACCAGCTGCAGCCCAACACCACCATCACCAAAACTTGCCACCTTAACCCAATACATACAATCTGTATGAACTTGCTCTTCTTCGTCATCTTTGATAGATTCCTTTGTGGATCATTGAGGGCCCTTTCTCTACAAACAAACAATGAGTTCTCAGATAATTATATTCTTCCTTTCTACCTACCTTTGCAAATTATTCTTTCAGTTTCATAAACTCTATGAATACGTATTTACCCTGCTGAGGCTCAATGAAGGCTGATGTAGAAGCACCTGATTCAACTCCAGCTAACATCAACTCAAAGTGAAGAGAACCATACTGAGACAAGATAATAGATCCACATAAATCAATGCAACACTGGTTGAAGATGTAGATTGGGTTTCCCAGCTTAATCTTTTCCCTAGCCATACTAACTCAACCTTATCACTATGTCTGGTGAAACTTTTACTTCATTTTGTTCTCTTGGAAGTAGTGGTGTGTCAATACAATATAATATTTTCTTTACTTGAGTGTAACCTTGAACATTAGTTAGTGGTACATGTTTGTGCAACATGGGGCCCTGAGCAACCTGGTCTAGTGGAAGGTGTCCCTGCCCATTGCAGGGAGCTTGGAAATAAATGATCTTTAAGGTCCTTTCCAACCCAAACCATTCTATGATTCTATGATCTTCTTTCTAGACCATACTTGAGTTCCTGAAGAAAATCATGTAAACTGACTAGTTACCTTGCCTGGTAGCTCAAGAATCTTCAACTCCTACCTTCACAATAAGCAGCATTTCAGTCAGTATTTTAAACACAGCACAGTATGGTGCAGTTGTGCTTATTATAATACAGGTTTCATTAATGATAATATGTTCAAATTAGGCATGTACACAATGAATCATCTTTTGTTTGCTTGATGTTTGCTTTGCATTTCTAGATGGGCCATAACAGCTAGGAAGTTATGTAATCTGATGATTAAAATGAAAATGTCCAAAAGGTTCAACCCTACCTACTTAAAATCCCCTCTCATTCTTTGCTCCACTGACATTGCTGAAATGATCTTTAGGAAAAGTGAGAGGAAGCTGATGGCACTAATTTTCTGTTGGGGCTTTTAGAATCAATCCCCACCTGTACTGAACTAGGCCAAATCTATAGACATTGAGGACACATTGCACATGTCATTTTCCCATATGCATTTAAAATTAGGTTACCAAGGGGGAGGGGGAGACTTGAATTTTCAAAGAGTGTGACTCACTGATGATGGATTCTATTAAATTCTACTGCTTCACTTGTCATGTTAAGGTTTCTTTTTTAATAGATGAGAGCACTAAGAAGACCTAGACAACACTTTAAAGCATTTATGTAAAACAGAATGAATAAGTTAAATACCTCAAGGTATGTCTTCAGATTTTCAATTGCTTTATATAGAAGCATATTATCAGAAAGCAAACGGTGACAGGTGGAGACTTTTAAGAACAGTGAGGAAAAACATCAAAACCAAACAAAAAAACTTCAGATAATACTTGTATCTCCTACCTAGGAGTCATAGACAGGACTAGTCTTCTCGTTTTCCAAGCAATTGACAATTAATTCTCCCTGTTGTTTCTTCAGTGAAACAATATCTCCATTTTTGCAGCAAATGTATGTTGTGTGCCCTTAAAATACTGTTTGGCAGTTGATTTCAAGTGTTATAACTTGTCACTTTTGGCTTTTGACAGAAAATAGTCTATATAGGAGTTGGTGGAGCAGAGTGAGCACTATAAGCATTAAATAGATCAAATAGCTGTGTCTCTGGAGAAGCAATCCTGGGTGAAGACAGAAATTATGTGGTCCAGCCAAGAGGAGCATCTCTTTTGAGAACTGTGTAAAGAATAAAAATGTTTGCAGGTCTGATATAGTAGAGCAAGGAGGATGGTGGACTTGGGAGAGAGAGGAGCAAAAGGATGGTAGGTGATGCCCTGAGCATATGCAAAGAGCAAATTCTGGGCATTTTGTGCTCCTTCATATTCTTGTGACCTTTAAAGTCAAACTCTTTGCTTTATTTGACCACTTTCAGTTCCAAAACTTAGCAGGTTACCTGAGATTACTTCAATGAACCTTGGTAGGTTTTGCTTTAAGCAATTCATGACAATAATGTGGAGAATAACAGTGAGGAATTTATTTATTTTCCCCCTAACAGATAAATTCTGTTTCCAGTCGATTTAGACTTAGAGGAAAATCGTAGTTTTGAACAGGGGTGAATTTCATACACTTTAAGAAGTTCTCTGGTTTCCATTTGGGGCCACTGTTTGTTTGTTTGTTGACAGAACTATTTCTAGCAGGAAGCAATGCATCCAGTTACTTTGTTATTGGTTTCTTTGAAATTCTTACATGGAATTGCATTTGTTTGGTGATGCTGCATGGATACATATGGTACATTGTTGGGCTGCAGCTGGTCACACAACAATGTGTGTTATAAATTGATCCAGAATTCCAGTGGGTGTTGTGCTCTGTCACTAACTCAGAGAAGACAACTTTTGGAGGAGATGTCTCATAGCTTTTTTCACTGTAGACAGCTGGAAGTTTCACATTTGCCAAAGGCAAACAGTAAACAATTTGTTCAGCAAATCCTGAACTGTTTGTTTAGTTTAATAATTTAATAACATTATTAAAGAAAAACAAAGAAGAACAGAAAGAGAGAGCAGAGAATCAAATATATTTATTTATTTTCACATGCAGTCTACATCTTGGTGCACAGATTTGGGGCAATATATTGTGTAGGGA
>NW_008662289.1:43247-44970 GCF_000695815.1 Acanthisitta chloris
CTCTGCTTTGACAGCTGAAGTCAATACCATTTGGGATTTCTAAAGAAAGTTTGACATAGTTGCAGATGCAAATGTAAAACATGTCAAATTTAACCAATTAATGTTAGAGCCAATAAAAAATAAAAGAAAAAAAATCAGTCTGACTTCTGCAAATCCATAGAAATCCTTAATACCGTTATCATTTTGTCAGTGTTTGTCAGGCCCTAAGCATAGAATCATAGAATTTAAGGATTGGAATGGACCTTACAGATCATCTAGTCCCAAGCCCTGCCCTGGGCAGGGACACCTCCCACCAGAGCAGGTTGCTCAAGGCTCATCCACCCTGGCTGGAAACCCTGCCAGGGTTGGGGCAGCCACAGCCTCCCTGGGCAACCTGGGACAGTGTCTCACCACCAGAACAGGGAAAAGCTTTTTTCTAATATCTAACCTAAACTTCCCCTCCTTCAGTTTGAACCCATTCCCCCTTGTCCTGTCACTGCAGTTCCTAACACAGAGTCCCTCTCCGGCTCCTTGTAGCCCCTTCAGATATTGAAAAGTTGCTCTGAGGTCTCCACACAACCTTCTCTTCTCCAGGCTCAACAGCCCCAACTCCCTCAGCCTGTCCTCACAGGGAGATGCTCTAGTCCTCTTATCAACTTCGTGGCCTCCTCTGGACTTGCTCCAACAGTTCCATGTCCTTCTTATGTTGAGGACACCAGAACTGCCTACATCAGACAAACTGCCATTTTCTCATTTAAAAAATAACTCTTATATTAGCACTGTGGTTCCTGATAGATATCAAGTTTATTTCTTATGTGTTGCAAGTGTATTAACACCTGATAAGAAAGATATAAAATCTCACCTCTCAGACACTGGTCTTACTGTACACCTGGAGGGTCTCTTGCCTAAAACTACTAGCAGAGCTACTTTATGAAAGACAGATGACATGCCATGGGGAAAACACAGTCCCCACCTTTCTCTTTCTCCCCACTGTGGAGCTGGCACTTCTCACTGTAGGGGTTGCCTTTATGGCATAGCTGCTAACCACAAGATGCAGAAGTTGATCATCAAGACAGATTTCCTGCCAAGCAAGAGAGCAGTGTATGTAACCAGCACACCAGAAAATAATATGTGACTGTGGAGTTTATAAAGAGAGAAATTTAACATAAATCTGACCCAAGGCACCATAGCAAAATTTAACTAGGCATTCAGATCCAAACTGTGCAAATAACATCTCTCTGGAGTCACAGGTGTGGAAATTGCATGGCATTTCTGCACTATGGGAAGCAATTGGATTATTATAGTACAGCACTGTGCATATCAACTGTTATTTGTTTTATTCTTTTATTCAAACTTAGGTCAGTGCCATGGATGATCTGCAGTTCCACAGAGGGAATTCAAGGAAAACTATATTTATTATTACACCATTTGAGGTGTTGTACACTTAGTGCAAGAGAGTCATACTTTACAGAAATTTTCTCAGACAGATGAGCATTTTTTTGATGGCAATTTTATTTCAATTTCTTTTCAGTGTTTATATTTATTTACTATGTCTATGAATAATAACATCATTAAGGGCTAACATGCCAACCCACAGCATTCTATTTAATGATATAATTATTGTCATTATCATTCTGGTAATATACTACATATTTGACAAGAGATACTAAGCTTAATTATTGATAATAATTCCTCATGTTGCTTTTACACATATATTGCAAGGAGCTGCAGTGACAGGACAAGG
>NW_008662289.1:45152-58467 GCF_000695815.1 Acanthisitta chloris
GAAGGGGGTTGGGACAAGATGGTAAAGTCCATTCCAACCTCTAAAATTCTATGATTTTATGATACATATATGTGAGTATATAAATATAAGAAGCTAGTAATAACTAGCAAAGAAAGAAGTAAAAATACCCCAGAAATTTTTTTCTGGTTGCCTAAGAAATTCAGTTGTGGTTCCACACTGGGATGATGAATAAACAGAAAGCTTGTTTGCTTAATTTGTTAACATGAATATTTCAGTTCTAAAATGAAAAGAAAATAGGTAAACTGTGTTCTAACTAGGTGCATCTGAATAACACAATATGAGGAAGGAACTATAATAGAAAGTCGAGTTTCACCCATCTCATATGAGCACTCTACTGACTTGCCATATGCTGTTTTTTTGCCTAATGAGTGTTCAGAAAAGTGAGACAGACAGCAGACAGATATGATAAATGTACTACCACACTGTAGATATATTTTATTTGGAACATTCTTCTGGGGAAAAGAAAAAAAAATACAAAACCAAGAGAAAAAGGAAACACAACTTCTTATGTCCATTAGGCAGTGAACAGAATGGATCTCAACCCATCTCCTGTTTCTCCTTAGGACATATTCTAATCACTGAACTTTTCATTATATATATGTATATCCTTGAGTTGCAAAAGATGAACAGAGGAATGTCTAGCAGGGAGTATGCCGGAGAGAGAATATTTAGCTGCTTGTACCTTTAAAGAGGCATTCCCTGAAGTAGATATTTCATGGTTTAGAGAATTTTTGCTGAGAGAAGCCAAGCAAACAAATATTAAAGAAACTGAGCATCTACCAAGGATATGTGGTACCAAAGCTGATGGGTTGCCTAAGCAACCTAAACTGGATGATAATGTCTTTTGAAGATTTATACTTTTGAGTCCCTGCATGACCCATTTGATAGAACATGAAGCAAATCCACACGAGGCCAAGGAATGATCAGGACTTCATGTCATTGCTCCTCTGACCAGTCTCAGAGCCTGGGGCTGAGCTGAAGCATGCCTGAAATATTTTTGCAGATGTACCCTGTGGCAATAAGGCTAAGCTCTGAAGGAGTAGCCTTTCCAGATGATAGCTAATGTTCACCCCAGACATCATTTTGTGAATCATAACTGCTCTTTCCCATTTCAGTATCTTGTAAGGCAGAGCTGGGGGGTTAGGACTTCTGAGAAGACACTTCCTTTGAAGACACCAAAGACACTTCTTCTAGTGTTGCAAAAGGTGGAGGGTGCTGTGCCCTTTTGTGGCTGCTAATGAGAAATCTGAAATGAAGCTTGTGACTCTAATGAGATGTCAATTAAAAAAAATGACAACCAACCAACAAAACCAAACCAAAAACACTCAAGCCAAAACCAAAAACCAAGAAGAGATTAAAGTATTAGAGGTTAGACCTTTTAAAGGAGGAGAGGTCTTACTAATGACTTTATCAGCTTGGTAAGATAAACTCTTAAAAGGTACTAATCAAAAACTACCAACAGGTGTTAGAATTCTTGAGGAGACAATCTCCATATGGAGAACAATGAAGCTGCCACACTAGTAAATAAATCTTCCTAGTTTAGCCAAGTTATTTTTTACTCCATCTGGAAGGTAGTCAGTGGTGAAACTGTCACTAAGTCTTGTAATGTATTATCCTAAAAGTGCTACTATAAGTTACACATTAAAAAGGCAGACACAAACTACACTGTGGTTTTTTAATGCTACACAGACTAAAAATCAAGTGCAAATAGATTTCTCCTTCATGGGAACTAGACAAATCAAAGCAATAACTATAATCAAGGAAAGAATAATAAAAATAAAAATGGAGTTCAGAGGACAATTGAGCAGCCTATAATGGACAGATCATGCTTGGCTATGTCTATTGGCTCTCATGGGTGTTTAAAATGATGAGCACAAGTCCCTTTTACAATGAAAAAAGTAACATCAATCTCTGAAGTAGTACATAAATGAAATTTAGATTCCTGAATGGCAGGTCACAGTCCTAAGCACACCAGGACAGCAGCTGCCTACTCTTTAATAATCAATGTATTCCAAAGCTTCATAACTGACAGGATGTTTTATTTGTACATCTCAGTTATGACAGAGTTGAGCAATAGTGCATGTCTGGATCCTGATACCTAGACAGTCTTCTCCTCTTGTTATCCAAGAGGTTTGGATGTGCACAAAGTGTTTTGAATGCTCAGCCAAGGGATTAATCTCAAAACAGAATCTAACAACATTTTAAAACTGAAAAAATACCCAGAGTAACATTTCTAGTCTCTTTAAAATAGCCTAGAGAAAAACTTCCCTCTGACCAAGAGGATACTATAACCTTTCTAAGCACTAATAAAGAGGATATTTTGAAAGGGCTATTTGTAATTCTTCCTGTTAAAACTATATCACTGGACAGAAGTGAAGTCAATGATGAGAGTATGGAGGAAGGAAACATGAGTCTTTTCAGATGGAATGACAACCATTTGTCTTTATCCTCTCATTGTCATTTCTGTGTTTTCCTGGTCTCTTAGTTTTGGACTAAATAATATTGAATTCTCTTTCATAAAGCAGCTAAACATAAGAAATATGTGCATGCCCTGCACTAACTTGCATTCCATTCTCCTTGTGTCACTTTCTGGCAAGAAGAGAGATATGGATTTGAATTTATTCAGATGGAAAACCATTCCACTCTCCTTGTGTCACTTTCTGGTAAGAAGAGAGATATGGATTTGAATTTATTCAGATGGAAAAGGGATATGGATTACCATTCTTGAAATAACTGCCTTATTGACTGGCCTATTGTATAAAGAAAAGTGTCTTTATTCAACATCTGTTGCTTTGAAACAACTTGGTAGAAAATAAACAGACAAACAAAACAGGAACAATTTGCAAGCATATGACAGGTTTTGAGTATAGCCTGGAAAGTTTCTTTGGGACAGCTATTCAGGGGAAAATAAATTTCAGACTCTCTATAATTAACTAGGTGACTGTTGGTCATTACATCATTGGAAGCATTGTGGTGTCATTCTGAGGTCCTAAGAGACCCTTGACATATTGAACAGACCCACTAATAAGCTCAGACATTGAGGAGTTCCTTGCTAAAATTTCCTAAGTGGTAAAATTTAAAGAAACCCAAACAAACCAACTTAAATTCTAGATTAAATCTGGTTCCCAAATAAATAGAAATTTTGAAAAGCCAGTTCCCAACATGTGACAAAGGAGTGAGAGAGTCTCAGAGAGCTAAATACAGTTCAATGTTACCAAACCACTAAATTTAAAATAACAAGATAGCTATAAGAATGCAACAAATCAAGGTTTCTACCTAACCAACAAGCTTTCAATTCATTGCTTAGCTAAGCAGAGCAATGAAGTAACCACACTTTGCACCTGAAGATATTCTACTTCCAATTTTCTACAATGCTTCTGGCATTAATCAGGTGCATGGTTAGAATTATTAGGGAAAACAAATTAAACAGTACTTTAAACAGAAGCTAAATGCACAATTTATGCATTACACATCTCTTGCTATAGCTTTTATACCCAGGTATAGCTGAGGCTGCATTTCAGTGGAAATTGATATTATTTTTATGGGTATGTGATCCCATTACCAGTTTTGAGAACACTTTTTATATCAGTGACTCAAAATCATTATGTTATACTTTCTCTTAGCTATCTAATATTGTTGGTGGTCTATGGAGCTGATCTCAACTTGAGTCTTTCTCGGTTTGAAGACATTTTTCTGTGCTTGCCTTATTATTTGTTTAGCCCACTGGCATGAATAAGAAGGATTTTCCAGTTCTGGAAGTGTATGTAACAGAGAGAGCTTGCTCTTATTGCTAAAAGTCAAGAGATAAGGATGCTTATTCTCTAAAGACTAGCAAGGATTTTAATTAAATTCTCTCTTAAAAAAAGCAAAAAAACCCTCCAAGCAAGATGCTATAATGCAAATGGAAATCACAGGGTTATGGTTCTGTGTTCTCTACAGATACATCAGCATTAATGATGTAAGATCTTCAGAGGTGTATTAATCGTAACAATGTAGTCTGAGGAACTGGAGGAAGTCTCCAGCAGACAAGGAATGAGTAATGCCATGAACAGAAATCTCTGCATGAGCAATCTAGAAAGTATAAGAAACCTGATTTGAGAAGGACTGCAATTAAAATTTCTCCCACTGAGGAAGAAAGAGGATTGTTATCTGTGCCACAGCTGACCAAGGATGGTGGCTTCACTTTTAAGACTCAGCCATCAACTTCTGCTTAGAAGTAAGAATCCATCAGTACCTATTGCAAATCAAATGCTGGCAAAACCCACATGTGAAATGCTGTCTCTTTTGCACCTGAACTCTTTTAGTTCTCTGATGTGTTTCGTAGCATTGATCGAATATGATGCCTGTGGATAAATTGTAATATCCATGAAGTTTGTAAAACTGGAACTGTTGACTTCCTCTTCCATGGTTCTCTTCATGTAGAGAAGTCTGAAATGATTCAGACAGCCAAATACACTTCAACCACATACTTTTGATGTCTACAGGTTCTGTTCCATCAGAGGAGTGTTATTGAACAAAAGTCCTCCTGATGGTTATTTGGCCTCCTCTGGCTATTTCTCTCCTAAGGACAGGGTTTCTTGGCCATTCCTTGACACTGAAAGCTCACAGCTTCTTCTCAAAGCAGGTGAGAGAGAACAGAAAGGATAAATTCTGGGGCTGTTGAGTAGATATTGAGCAAAGCTTTGTTTAGCTCTGTTGTACTGTGCCTTAAAGACATTAAGGATTTGGTGGAAAGAAAGCAAAGTAAGAAACCTTACCAACATAATTAATCACCAGCTTAGGCTCTGCAAATCCCTCTTCAAATTGTGACAGCTTTTTCCTACTACTGATGTGATGTAGATTAAATCAGCTGAATCAGAGAAGAGAGAACAGGATCGGTAGGTCCTATCATTAACTTTCTTAATGAAACAAGTTTTCTGTGGCAGAAATCTTATGGGTTTTTAACAGCTCAATATTCTAGAGAGAAGCTGATGTGGCAATAGACCAATTATACTTTGTGTTTAACATTAGTCATAGCAACTGAAATGACACATAAATCTTAGATGGTCAGGGGTTTCTTATACTGACAGTGGATGAGAAGCTCCCCATGAGCTGCAGTCTGTGCTAGTAGCCCAGAAAGCCAATGGAATCCTGGGCTGCATCCAAAGGAGTGTGGCTAGCAGGACAAAAGAGGTGATTCTTCCCCTCTGCTCTGCTCTGTGAGACCCACCTGGAATACTGCACACAGCTCTGGTGTCCTGGGCATAAGAAGGACATGGAACTGTTGGAGCAAGTGCAGAGGAGGCCACAAAGTTGCTCAGAGCACTGGAGCATCTCCCCTATGAGGACAGGCTGAGGGAGTTGGGGCTGTTGAGCCTGGAGAAGAGAAGGTTGTGTGGAGACCTCAGAGCAACTTCTCAATATCTGAAGGGCCTACAAGGAGCCAGAGAGGGACTCTGTGTTAGGAACTGCAGTGATAGGACAAGGGGTAATGGGTTCAAACTGAAGGAGGGGAAGTTTAGGTTAGATATTAGAAAAAAGCTTTTTCCTTTTCTGGTGGTGAGACACTGTCCCAGGG
Organism: Acanthisitta chloris; assembly: GCF_000695815.1. Taxonomy (NCBI): domain Eukaryota; kingdom Metazoa; phylum Chordata; class Aves; order Passeriformes; family Acanthisittidae; genus Acanthisitta; species Acanthisitta chloris. The sequence continues at coordinate 50,731 of NW_008662289.1, forward strand.
TGCCCAGGGAGGCTGTGGCTGCCCCAACCCTGGCAGTGTTCACAGCCATGATCTAGTGAGGTGTCCCTGCCCATGGCAGGGAGAGTTGGGACTAGATGATCTGTAAGGTCCATTCCAACCCTTAAATTCTTTGATTCTATGATTCTATGTTTGTCTTCATTGTGGATTATTATTTACAGATGTAACAAAAAAAAGCATCTTTGTATAGCATCATCTCTATACATACACTAGCTGTATGGGAGCTGGTGTTGTTTTAAGCTGCAGTCTCCAGTGTAGCTGAATCATAGGATACAAGAAATATTACTAAAATCTCATGCTTCAGCAGTGTGTGAAGCAGCAGCTCAGAGTCTGAAGCATGCAAGAGTTTCTGTGTAGCTGTCTCATTGTGACCTACCTTATGCATAGTGCCTAACTGAGTCTGAAGAAATCTTAATGCTAATAACAATTTTTTTTTTGCTTTTCATTCACAGTTGAATTCTACCATTTTCTCTAGGGCAGAAGAAACCTTTTTCTTTTCCCAGAACACAGGAATAGATAAAATATTCATTCAGTGCCTGACTTCCCTGCTCAACTGAAATGAATATCAGTTCACCACAGTTAGAAAGGTGTATAGTCCAGCAGATTGAAGGTGTAATTTTTCTCAGGGACCCCCAGGAACAGAGTGTGTTTTTCAATGTCCATTAGAAAGGTGAGTCTTCAGATCTGTGTTTCATTTCACTTTTATTCCTCAAATCTGGAAACACAGTTCTGTGATTATGCTTTTCACTTGAATAAGAAGACCTGGAAATATTTGAATGAGGTAAGTAATAAAATCTCTCTATTTCACATTACCCCTGAACATTAAATACTTACTTTTGACTGATAGCTCTTATTTTCACAAGGCAAGCACAAACCCATTAGTAACAGTGATAATAATAATGATTGCTATAATATTAATATAAAAAAAAAACAAGTAGGCCACAGGTTCAGTGCCTCCTAATATTCCTTGAAGAGAGATACATTGGACATTCATTTTCAGATCTTTACAACAATCCTTTTCTCTCCCTCCTTAAACTCCAAGAAATAAGGAACAATTGTATGTAACTGTCTTCTCTTCCCACCTTTCACACTGACTGAAATAAAGTCTATTGTGATCTTGTCTTTCCCTCAAATCAGGGAGAATAATACAACTCATTTTTTTCTTTCATTTTTTTTTTAATGCTGCAATCAATCCATCTTTGAGAAAATGTTCTGAATTGTAATTGTCACTTGTAACTTAATCTTCACATAGATAATGACCAGGGTTTGTAAATCTTTCCTGCCCTGTGGGCAATACATCCAAATCTTCTGGTCACTAAACACTTAAATTACACCTTCAGGAATTAAGAAATAAAGGAGAAATCAATGAGTAATTTGTACAGGAAAGTGGCAATGGCTTTTTATCTATTCATTTCATAATGTCAGGCCTGCAGCTCAGTCTCAGTGATTCTCTTTGTCCCAGGAAGGAGCACATACTCTCCAAACTTGCTGTTCATCTGATGGTCTATGGCTCTACATGCAACATAAGTCACCTACTCATCTTGATACATTCCTTTTGGGTAGAAACTTCATTATCCACTGAAGATGCCAAATTGCATATCACAAGAGAATGCAACTTGGCATTCAAATCTCAGCTGAGCTGAGAGAGATTGAAGGATACAAAGTGTAAGTAACACAAAAATTATCTGAGTGTCACTAGGAAATACTGAACACAGAAGTACTCTTCTACTGTCATAGTTTTCAGAGGGTTAGAGAACACTTAGGTAAAGTAAAACACTTGTTCCTTGCCTTTGACAGATGAGAACTTCTGCCCTGCCACCAGTTGGTGACCAGTTGATGTCCTGGTGCATAGGATTGTTTGCTTTTAGTTCTGTGCAATGTTGAGTCTTGCAAAAGGGTAACAGATTTTAGGCTTACATTGGAAACTCTGTTACATATTATGTGAAAGTGAGTTCTTTGAGTTAAGCATCTCTTAAAAGAATAACAATGGCAGTTTTAAATGTGTTGTGTTTAAATGTCAGACTAATATCTATATAGCTCCTATTTTATAGAAATAAGTATACTAGAACTCCTGGCATACTTTAACTATTTCTCCTTTTTTGTTTACTGTTTCCTGATCTGAATTCTCCTACATTGTTAATCTCTAATTACAGAGAATATATAACCTAGTCACTCACCAATATCTGGTCACTGCTGTTCTATAGATCAATATTCACACAGTTTTCAGGTTGAAAAGTTGCTCTGAGGTCTCCTCAATGATGGGATCAAAACTGAAAATAGTATCCAGGGCATGTCTTCATTCTCCAATCTTTAATGATGCCTAGATCTTTCCCATAGGGCCTCATGTGTGAAGCTTTGCTCACAGTGCATTCTCTGCAGAAAATATTTTACCAATGTAAAATTAACGTGTCAAGTTTCCACCTGCAATTAGAAATGCATTAAAGTATTGGTTTTCATGTTGTGATTATTGATGCAAAGAATAATATTCTTAATGCATGCAGTTTTTCAGTATTGTGTCTTATTTCTACTTGAAGTTTGGAATAAAATAAGGGGAAAAAGGGACAAAAACCTAAGGTTAGGACTATTTCATGCATCCTGATTCTGTTGATTTTGGCTTTAAAATGTCGCCTGCTGGTCTGGACAAGGCACTGTCTCAAAAGCAGCCAGCTGGCTGAATATCTTAAGGGACTAAATCCCATTGACATAAGTGTTTTCTTTCTGAAGTAGAGACCTGCAGACTATTATGATAACGGATGAAAAGACACTGCAATATTTTAAAATAGAGGAAAAAAAAAATTCCAGCTGGACTGAAAGTCAAAGGCATTTTTCCCTCCCATCCCCTTCCCTCCCTGCATGAAATTTGAGTAGCCTGATATATTTTTGTGAGGACTTCAGGGGTTTGGAAGTAACAGAATTTATCGCCACAAGCAGTGGGAAAGGTACAAGGTTGCAAAGCTTCTGGACTGTCTGTCACTTCTTTGACTGAGGATTTCAGGCTAACAGAATCTGTACTAGAACAGATGCTATTATATTGCTAGTACCTGAAGGCTTTGATAAAGCATCTTGGAGTCCTCTCATATTTATGGAGGAAAGAAAAAAGTCATTTCCACACCGAAATTACAAAAGAAGTATGAAATGAGAAAGTTAAAAGAAGAAAAAAAAAAGGAGAAAAGAAAAGCAGATTTGGTAATCTATCTTGCCTGCTTCATGTGTTAATAGCACATAGCATCAATTTATCTTTTTGTTTGGGATTGCCTTATTCCCTTCCATAGCTCCCAAAACGAATCCATCAGAGAGCTAACATGGGCTATTAAGATACAAGAGACTCTTGTGTGAACTCTCCACTTGCATCTGAATCATCCCAGCTCTCTGATGCTCGTGTCTCATTGTATATGACAAATAATTTGGTGCTAACTGGGATCTACTTAGTCTGATAAATTAGATGTATTTAATACACTTGCCGTAGGGAATAAATAAAAGATAATGTGCTTTTAGTATTTTCAAAAATAATTCCCAGTTCTCAAAACTCTGACAGAACAATTTGCTCCAGTTTCTCTGACAGATGAATCTTTTTTCACATGGGTCTAGTTGAAGAGATCTCAATGGGAACAAGGAAGCACAGATTTATGCCTCAGCAATTATGTGAAGGTGTAATCGGCTTGGAAGAAGAGCAGAGAAGCAATAAGCATTTGAATCTAGTCTACCTGATTTTTTCCTGGTAAATACCTTGCTGGCATGCACAGATGATTGCTGGGCTTGCATTTTTGTGCTGAAATTTAGTTCTATAGATTTAGATCTGTTACTTTTGACACTACCCTTAGATTTTTTAGGCATTCAGAGATACTTACCCTCTTTCCTCCACGAGTCTGATGATATGTTTTTAGACAAAATGCCTGAAATTAAAGATCTGTGGCAAGCAAACTGGAAAATATTTCCTAAATTTTCTTACAGTCTCTCATCCTACCTATTTACAAAATAAAATCTCTATATTGCATGTCATTTATTTTTCCATTTTCCTCTTTATTTTCATTTTTCTTGAAAGAAAAAATTGCAAGTAGAAGTCAATATTAGTATATTCACTGTTTTTAACAGTGTCTAATAACTTTGTGGATTCTCGCTAAATAAATGAAAAATTATTTCTTCAAGACACATAGCTAAAAGCAACAGGAGTATTGTAAACCCAGGACTTCATATTTCAGTAGAATTTTAGTGAGCCTTAAATGGTTTGTGGATTGTATACAACCCTTTTTCATTTTACTACAGCAGTTCTTCTCTTCCAGAGATTATTATCATTCAATACCAGTCTAGTGTTCTTCCACTACAAGTTAAGCTATAATAAATTCTAGCAGTAGATGTAAATCAGTGAAAGCATAATTATGGACTAGGTTTTGGTATGTTTCTTTCTGTAAAGGCTGTTTTGTAATTATTTGTTACTCCATACCATAGTAACAAAAGTAATTAAGCCCCAGGATTCATTCATTGTCCTCCAAGAATCTTTCTGAAGCCACTTGGAGAACATTCAGTGGCTCAAGTATTGCCAGACAAGTTCAAAACCAAAATGAAAGCAGATTTTCCAGATGAAATCTGTAAACTTAATCCTGGAAGTGGTTTTTTTCCAGTAGTTTCACTCCATCCTTTACTCTCATTCAGAGATTATTATTGATATATTGACAGACTGGAAAGCAACAGCCTTCTAGCAAATGTAAAACCATTCTGTACAATGCTGCTCTCTCAAATTTGGTGCAGGAAGCTTTTCTCCTAAGTAGACTTCATAAATTACTGCAAGACATGGAAAACAACTCTGTTGAGCCATTAGGAAGAGATGGGAATGAATTTATTATCACGACACAAACATATCACGAGTTTGACTCAGCATGCCCTTTACCTCAGGTGATGTGATATGTACCCTATCAAACAGTAGTATTGATAGCATAGAGTAAAATGTTTGGAAGTGTGGTAGTCAAGGTAGACCTTAGTGACAAAGATGGATATTATGTTTAGTAGAGCAACACAAACTTGTATGTACTTGCATATCCATCTGCACATACCTGCTTGATTAATAGATTATTATTTACCTGATTAATAGATTATTATCATAAGATCTTGAAACTATGTTTGGGGGCACTATAACAATGATCAAAGGGAACTTGAAGTTATGCCTAGGGAGGATTGTAACAATAATCAAAAGCAACTGGGATCCATGCTTGGGTGAAATCAATAGAATAATAGTAATGTAATGATTAACCTATGGTTATGTAAGGGAAGAGTATAAAATGTATCCATCTCTGATCCATGTCAGAGTCAGATTTGGGTCTGTACCCTGACTCCCAGAGCTCTTCAATAAAAGCACCCTTATAATCATTCCGTGATTATGTGTTTTCTATGCTAACAGTATGAAAAGCATCTTCAGCTAGAAACATATCTCAGACCTTGACATATCTCCAAGAGCTACTTCAACTTCTGCAATTTCATGGGCTGAGCCTTACATGTTTCCAAGAGCCAGATACAATTGATGCATGACTGCAGGTGGGAGAAAGGCAGTGGGCAGTGATGCTCAAAACATACAAGATTGAGGCCCTGAAGGGAGGGGAAAAAAAGAAGGTGAAAGTTGCAGTCATGTCTAAACTGTGACATACCTGCCTAAGATGCTAGTAGCCCAGTTCTCCTGTCTCTCACATCGATATGAAATATAACTGGAATAGAAACCAATGAAAAGCATATCACAGAATCATCGAATCATAGCATTACAGAATCACAGAATGGCTTGGGTTGGAAGAGGCCTTAAAGACCAATTAGTTGCAGCCTCCCCCACCATGGGCAGGGACACCTTCCACTAAACCAGATTGCTCAAAGTCCCATCCAACCTGCCCTTGAACACTCCAGGATAGGGCATAGGCAAGTCATCCCTGGGAGTTAGAGGTGGTGGTGAACAATCACAGGTTAGCATTCTGCTTGAAGATTCCCATTGCCCAAAAATTCAGGCGGCAAAACAACACAGTGTCATGTTAATGGTTGGACTCGATGATCTTAGAGGTCTCTTCCAACCTTGATGATTCTGTGATTCTATGATTCTAAAACATATTTGAGCTGTCCATCTTAAATGATGCTCCATGCCCTTGTACGTGACACATATAACACAATGTTACACACTGGATGTTGTTTGCTTTTGAATGGCAATAAGCATATTTCACTTTTTTTCCAGTGTGTAGAGAGGGATTTATTTAACCATATCAATAGATGGGGATAGCTGCAAGAGATCATTAAATAATTGTAAGACATGAGAGTGTAATCATTAACAGTATGACTGGTATTGGTGGAACATGCCAAAAATTCAGACTCTTTCCAGGGTAATATAACTATCTAAAAGTTTGAAATTCACTGGAAACTCTAATTTTGGGAAAAAAAGCACCACAAACCCAAAAGCCTGTAAGGGAAAAGTCCGATCTAGGAATGCAAATTTGAATGCCTGTTTCCAAAAAGTATTTAGACTATTTAAATAAAGTTACTGACCCTTTACTGGAAAAGTCAAACATGACTTTTAAGAGCCCTATCATAATGTCTTGCACTCATCATACCAACTGAATGTTGTGAAAAACATTTTCAAGCTCAAGACTGCTTTAATATGTTTTAAAATTTGTCCTTTTCAACAATCTGCCCTATTTTTCTAGCAGTTCCAGAAGATTTAGGAAAAGATGAGGAAAAAAGATCATACTCACTAGACCTATTTGTTCTTTTATATGACAAAGCTACACTTATTTAGTGGATGTAGTGGCCCAACCACTTGACCTCTCACAGATAGACCTTGAGGTTTATGAGCCAAAGAGAACAATTAACAACTCAAATACTGACAATAAATTAGCAACACATTGAATTGTTATAATCTGCATTTATATTATAGTCAGTATTTCCAAACTCTCTGTTCCAACCAAAGTTCTGCAGTATTTACAGAAAACTCCTTTAGGCTACAGGAACTACTCGACTCCTACATGCCAAGAAGACAATGTGAGGGAAAATACAATTTAAAAAAAAGTAAAATTAATAAAAATTGAAAATTTCAGGGGTCTAGTCATAATAGTCTAGTACTGCATATGATGAAATGTATTATCTGTGCCCTTGGAAAATATCACAGCTATGTGAGACATTAATAACCTCATGCATGCTTTCTTATGATATACAATGCATCAAATAAATCAAACTGATTTTTCTGTGATAAAACCAGCTATAATATACCTAGAGGTAGTCAATTAAGCAATAAGACATGACACTGGGTATATTGCATTAATTCATCTTGATCTCAGCCATGAAAGGTGTTGAGTTATTTCTTTCAAGCTTTCCCCCACTCGCTCCCAGGACTTTAAGAGGAAGCTATTAAGTACCTCACAGGATTAAGCCCCCAATCATTTGCATTTTGATTTGCATTTGATATTCTTAGAGAATTTTTCCACATACTTGGGGAGCAGTTTCTATTCACTGCCTGCTTTTGAGGGCAAAATCATCAATTGTCTTCAAAGCATTAATCATTCTTCTTTATGTTTGGCTTGAGGTAAAACTATATATTTCACAAGTATAAATAAGGTTTAAAATATGAGACACATATGCTTGTCTGCTTGTTTACAGCTACTGAAATACTTAGAGTTCCAAAGCAAGAGAGTAAAAATATATAAAAATGTGGTATGTAAGTGTGAGACTATTTACCTTTTTCTAAATCACCTCTTTCCC
>NW_008662289.1:58486-66306 GCF_000695815.1 Acanthisitta chloris
ACATGATATGACTGCTGATGGGTATGGTTTACTTTGACTTAAAGCTAGGGTGAAAGCAGAGCAGTTCTCAACTTACCAGAAGGTCTGTTTTAATAGATAAAGGGCTAGAAAGGACTATGGGAATTTGTCCATAAGAAGAGATACACTAGTGGACTGACTAAAAGGTACCTGCATCCCTTCATAATTTAAATAAAACTGTGACTAAATGCACTGTGAAGTTCCTTTTTTCCTTTCTTTCCTCACTGTAAATGCTGCCCACCTGTTTCTGAATGAAGATGCCTCTCAAGTCCCTCTAAGTCTCATGTTGTGTGATTCTACACCTGTTAAGGAAGTTTAAACCATCTGCTAACTAAGCTGAACTTCACATACCTGAGCTCCTTGGCCATGGTGTGAATGCTGATGGAAACAACTTTGTAGATGGAATGAAGTTTTCCCCAAATTTCTAAATATCATTTATCTATTCCAGCACCTACAAAAGCTTCAATTCCTTCTCACTATTGATAAACGTTTCTACAAATAACAACATAAATCAGACTGAAGAAATCTTATTGCAGACAGCAGAATACTACAGAGAACACTTCTTGGTATGGTATTGGGCATATATTAAATATAGTATTCTCATAGAATCATAGAATCATGGAATTTTAGGGGATGGAATGGACCTTACAGATCATCTAGTCCCAACCCCCTGCCCTGGGCAGGGACACCTCCCACCAGAGCAGGTTGCTCAAGGCTCATCCAACCTGGCTGTGAACACTGCCAGGGTTGGGGCAGCCACAGCCTCCCTGGGCACCCTGGGACAGTGTCTCACCACCAGAACAGGGAAAAAATGTTTTCCTAATATCTAGCCTAAATTTCCCCTCCTTCAACTTTAACTCACTAGCCCTTCTCCTGTCAAGGCAGTTCCTAACACAGATCCCTCTCCAGCTTCCCTGGAGCCCCTTCAGATCCTGCAAGGAGCTCTGAGCTCTCCACACAACCTTCTCTTCTCCAGGCTCAACAGCCCCAACTCCCTCAGCCTGTCCTCACAGGGAGATGCTCCAGTGCTCTTAGTGGCCTCCTCTGGACTTGGTCTAACAGTTCCATGTCCTTCATATGTTGAGGACACCAGAACTGCATGAAGCAGATGTAGAAAGGAATCCCTATTTAGGAAAATGAATGCTTACCTCAAAGTGTGTACCTCAGTGCTATTAAATATCTAACGAAAGATCACTATAAGTGAAAAAGCAAAAGAGACCTGTGAATAGTACATGTACTCTTGCAACTCATTTTAAGAGAAAACTCCAAAAATGTGATATGTATCTCATAGTCCAAGACCAGAGAAGACTGACAATTCAACTCCTGTAAAAATCTTCTGTATTCATGATATCATAAATCAAAATAGTTGCCCACATATTTGACCTCATGCAATTATTATGAAATCTGTGTGGACAGAGGAATTGGATTCCCATGCACAGCAATTTTGGCTATGTTTAGGTGCTTTTAAGGGAACTTTGAAATCTAAAGTACTTTGCCTATTCATTCCAATTTTCACTTCTCTTTGCTGCATAAATTAAATGTGTTGTAAAGAAGTATTTGGATATCTCCTCCAAAGATGCCTCAAAAAAATCATGTCATCAATGTCCCATGAATATTTTCATGCTCAGTTTATGAAGCCAATTAAAAACCTTTTAGCCGAAAAAAATCATTTCAGAATCCTGAAACAAATCTGCCAAAATAGTAATGAATTTGCATATTGTCAAGACATGCCTCACGATACCACAGAAGATAGTGTTAATTACCAAACCTAACACTTGCTTGATAGGCAGAAAAATCCTGTTTCTGCCATTCAAATATTGCCCATTTATGCCAGCAGGAAACACAGCACAAGTTGCTGTGCTACCTACAATTCTGCAGTAAGTAGGCATATGTAGTACAAAAAGAGAATTACAAGTTCATTAGGCAATATTACCTTTACATCTCAAAGATCAAATAGTTGTGAGAAAGAGCTGCAGGCCATGCCTGCATTGCTATTTTGCTTCTTTCTAGGCCCTGTAAGATCTTATTTTCTTTTGGTGCTCTCCTGTACTGATAAAAAGAAAAATCTCTTGTTACTGTCCTTTTTATGAAAAAAAAAAAAGAAATTTCTAGTGCCACCTATTGGTATAATTTGCAAACATCTAACTAGCAAATTGGTTCACCACATGTAGGAGAGGAATTGGAAAATATGACCTGTTGAGTATAAGACAAGGAAATACATCTGGTCACTAAGATTTTTTTTAAAATTTTTAAACAGTTTTTTAAAAATATTTTCAAAAGGACAACCAGTTCTGACACAGTCAGTGCTAAGCAGCAACACAAACTCTCTCCTGCTTCATGTGGTACTGAAGGAATAAAACAGGAGTTTGAAATTAAGTCTGTTCATAAGTTCAGTTGAATTAGGTTAATACAGAACCAGAATAGTTGTTGATAAGAAGGGAGAGAGAAGGAGGAAAATTCCTCAGGAATTATCAAGGCAGGATAATCAATAGCAAATGAATTAAAAGTAATAAGCTGTTACATATAGCTCAATATATACTTTCTTGATTTTTTGCTATGGGATGCTTCCCTGATTTCAGAAAGGGCAGGCAACAAAATTCAAAACAGTAGCATAAATTAAGCAATCATTAGCATCTTGCAAGGTTTTCATCACTCCACAACACTGCTGTTTGTCTTTTCAGATTCTAGTCATAACAAATGTTTCTCTTTCCTTTGCAATCAAAGAAAACACAGAACCTCTGAGGGCAATTCATCTCACCAGTCGTAGCCACCTTATCTTTGGCTGGAAGGAATTACCTTATTGAGATAACTATCTTTCTCCATTGACCACAGAAGAAGACTAGATTACTAGTTTGAACTAGACATACAACTTTGAGATGGCAGATGAAACCTACTGCTAAGATGAAGGTATGAGATTAAAAAAAAAAAATCAAATGAACAAAACCCACAAATGAACAAAGAAAGAAATGAAGAAACTGACCACACCTCCCTCTTTAAATAAGGCATGTAAGTACAAGAACAGGAATATCTCTAGCAATGTCAGTTGAATCGTTCACTAAAGATATTGGAAGGGAAAATTAAATATTATTGAAAGCAAGTTTCAAATGGGTTTCACTTAACGAATTTCAAATTGGGCTCATTTTCCAGGAAGCATTCAGGACATGCTCCTCAACAGTTATATAAACAATTATTAAAACATTTACTGAAGTCTGTTCTTAACAAACAAAAACAACCAAAAAGCAATCCAAAAAAAAACCACCAAAAAAATTCATCAACCATTGAAAAACTTTCTTCAATTTCTACAAATACTGATTGCATTTTGAAGTGAAATTAGCCATAAACAACATATCTGAAAAAAATCTGTGCTTTCATAGGATATTTCTTTTTAGAACTGAAACAATGTTATAATGGAGGGAATTTTCCTACGAGACACTTGGGTCATCTCTACTATTTATACTCTTGAAACTCAGCACTAGTAAATAATTTTACTGAATTGGGATCAGAACCTAAAGTACTTTGTAGGAATTCAGATCTGGAAAGAAGCCCAGTGACCAAGCCAATTAATAAGTATTTCACCCACTCACCATAGGAAGGACCAATGGGAGTTTGCACAGTATGTTAGTAGTTTAAATTCTGCTTTCATTTTTTCATCCTACTTTACATAAACCAGCTTTGTCCTTTGATCATCATTTGGATTTACTTGGTCACCTGCTCGTGATATGCAAAGTTTATTTTGGGTATTTAAAATAGGAGTGTCAGAAAAAGAGCAAATGAACAAGGACTACAAGAAGAGGGAAAATTTAGAACAGAGAAGATGAAGAAACAGAACCCTTCAGGGTGAAGGTGGAAAACACAGTCCAGAAAAACAAAGTGGAAAAGTAGAGAACAAGAACCAGAGTGGTGGAAAGAAGCAGAACTGGAGAATCACAGCCTGTTTTCTCTCCCACTAAAGTCAGTGGGGAAAGTCCTATTGACTTAAAAAGGAAAAGTTCAGGCCTTCTTCGCAGCCTGTGTTTATTCTGCTGTCAGGTTGGCATTCGTGGTTCTATTTAAGTCGAATCCATGACGTAGTGCTCCCTTCATTTTATCGACCATCTCCTCCTTTGCTTTCCCCTGTGCTTTTTTTTCTTCTCATGGATGCTAGCTGTACTGAATTCAGTCACACTGGTACTTGTATATTTGATTAAAAGATAGTTGTCTGAGTTATTTGAAGTTGTGCTAGGAGAAAGACTTCATTGTTCAAGGGTTATTATTACTCTGTCTCACGCTCTATTTCTCTCTTTCTCTCCTAAGGTACTGCAGTGCTTATAATGAAGTGAATCCAAATGACTACTTTGAGACTGGCAAAGAACCTGACATGCACACAAAATATTCTTTTAACATTGGTCTGAACTAATCATCCAAAGGGATTTTCTGTTTCATTTATGAGATCTGATTCTCCCATGTGTTTTCCTTCTAATGTGATTGTACTGATGCAAAGTCAGAAGCACTGGTAAAAAAAGCTTGACATGCTTTCAGCCTGCAGGACTTCATAAAAATTCTGGAGAGGCTGAACTAGCCTCTGGCTGATAATAGGGGCAGTCTGATGGAGTAACAGCAACATGTAGGGTAGATTCCCTTCCTTTTTCCTTTTTTTTTACTACACAAATGCAAGAGGGTGTGAGCTTCCCTCAGTGGGTGTACAGGAGGTGCAGCTCTGTGGCTGCTTGACTTGAGTTTCTGTTCCCTTTGTGCTAATTTGAACCATCACAAGGAGCAGGTAGGTTAAAGCCTCTGCTACAAAGCACTAAATCAGATGATGATGTTCTGTCAGTAAAAGAAAGCTTAGGGATAAATTCAGAGAGTTTAAGGGTTTAATATAGACTGCACAACTCAGGGTGACATTTAGAGGTTTTCTCTTTATTGTTTTGGGACTTTTTACAAATCCCCCAAAGAGTGAAGCTGGCAGAGAAGCCTGAGTAGTGCTATCAGGAGATCCCAGCAATATTTCCTCTGGAATGAGGTGCATTTTGTTCTGTGGTGTTGTGACCATCATTTGCTCCAAATTCCAGTACTTGTCACGCAGCCTTATCAGCCTTCCTCATTCTGCTACCATAAAAATTATTTCTCCTCTTTTTCTTTAAATTTATTTTGTCCTCTGCTTGTCTCTTTCCATGTCTTTACAATTAAGTGCTTTTAAAACAAATCCTTTCCAACAACTCAAAAAAAATAGCATATTGTTCCATATGATCTTACCCTTCTTTTTCTAGGTTTTAACTTTTCTCCCCCTTCTTTGCAACGATTTACCAGACAAGCTTAAGGCCTAGAGCAATGATAAAACTTCTGTACTGGATAACAGTCATGGACTTTGCTTTTGAAAGCAAAATGTGGCTATAAATTCTGGGTAAAATTATGGGTGTATCTGAGGAAAGGCCTTTTAGCTGTCTTCTTAACAAATGTACAGAATAATAAAACCATTGCTATATGAAAATTGGAACCTTACCTGAAAGGGTAAGAATATTGGTTAATGTTTTCATGTGGTGGCTGCCCCAACCCTGGCAGTGTTCAAGGTCAAGTTGGATGAAGCCTTGAGCAACCTGATCTAGTGAGGAGGTGTCCCTGCCCAGGGCAGGGGGTTGGGACTAGATGATCTGTAAGGTCCATTCCAACCCTTAAATTCTATGATTCTATGATACATGACCACTGAAAGAAAAGATACTAAGCAATAATAATATAAGGGTAATTGTCATGATGTCTTCACATGAACAGTTCCAAATTTTGTTCAAATCACTTTTATCTTTTTTGTTCCACTGTAGATGCAGCATGAAATATAAGCACAGTCATAAAGGAAAGGTGAGCACAGAACTATTCATGACTAATTCTTCCATCAGCTTTAAATAATTGAACAAAGAAATGTGAAATTTCATCTGCTTTTTAAAATCATAGACTTGTAGAACTTTAGGGGTTGGAACGGAGGTTCATCAGGAGGATGAAGCAATTTTTGTACTGCTACAATAGTTAAAAAGTCATCATGTAAGAAGAGATTCTTAGTATGAACAACCTACTTATGGCACATAGACTAAGAATGCTTCACTTTTAATTTAAAAGCAAGGAAGACTTTCCCTTCAGTCTTTTCTTGTTCTCCCACAAACATGATCATTCATTCTATAGGGTTTTTACCAGACAAAGTACTGTTCAAAAGATTCTAGAAGAACTCTAACACTGGAGATGTCCTTTGCAAGGACCACTAAGTCCTAAGCTATTTCATTTTTGCAGTCAATGCCCACTTTGAATAGAGTGGCCTAGATTTGGTCTCACCAAAGTAGAAATTATAGGCGTTTTGCACTGCTGCAGTTCACTTCCAGATTCACAAAGCTCTAGGACACTGCCAATGGCAGGTTTATTCCTAAAACTGGGTCAAGATTAGGTCTTTGTAATGTACAGAGAGTCCACACATACTAAGTGAAGAAGGAGAATTCTGTGCTTTCAAATACATGATGTTTTTCAAACTTTCTAATAGTTTTTCCAGTGGATGTTGAGTTCAATTGCTTTTGCATTCATCAGTGTGTTGGTGCCATCTTACCTTTTCCCTTTACAAACAGACAAACTCTGCTATAAAAACTTTCACCCTATCAAATTGCAAACCTTTTTTTAAATTGTGTTTCAAAAACATCAAAAGAAAAAAGATCCTGTGGGAAAATTATGCCCCATTCCATAACTCCTTTTGTGGCTAAATAGAACCTTAAACCTCTTCAATGCCTTTATAAGGAGCTTTGCTTCTCAGATGCATTAACCCACCCACTTCCTCTCCATATCTATTGTCATCCCCTTTGAGTTTTGTTTCCTTGTTTGTCCTTTTCAAATGCTAGCATTTGTAAAAAAGGGTCTTTCAAAGGCATTTTACTCAAGCCTTGATGGCAAAGGATCTTCTCATGGATAAAACAGCTCATGATTCTTTCACCCTTTTCAAAAGGGAATCTTAGTAACAAATATTAAGCTTCTAGACTGGACTTTGTTTCAAAGTGTATTCTTTTTTTCCCTCCAAGAATTCAAAAAAGGATGTTTTCAAGGAAAGGGATTCTTTCCACTGAAGTTGACATGAATTCTGCCTTTAAAACAGGTAGAAATTGGCCTAGACTGGTTTACATGCAAAAGCCTCCAAACTTCCACATATATACTTGCAGGATCCAGGTCTTTCACAGGCTGAATTTGTAGCTCAGGTAAAGCAGTGTAAATCAAGAATCTTATTTCATTTAGATAATTAAGTTAGTCTACCAGTATAAACCCAGAAGAAGTGTGTGAGGATAGAAACTCTCTAATTGCATTTGCTTCCAGAACAGATAGAGCATCATCGATATTTAAAAGGACATTGTTCAGTAAATTAGTACCAAATGAAACACTGCTAGGAAGAGAAGCTTACAAGGTATCAATCAGTGCAGATCTGTTTTAATAAGAATTTTTTCATTATTTAAGCTTTGCCTTGTGGAAATGTGGAAGCTCAAACCTCTTAATGACTCACAGAATCTGACATGGTTGGATCTTCAGTTCATGGCAAAATGAAACCAAGAAAATTCATACATGTTAACCATGGAATCATAGAATTTTAGGGGTTGTGATGGACGTTGCAGATCATCTAGTCCCAGCCTCTTCTGCTATGACTTGAGAAACTCCCCATGAGCTGCAGTGTGAGCTCAGCCCAGAAAGCTAAACACATCTGGGCTGCATCCACACGAGTGTGGGCAGCAGGGCAAAAGAGGTGATTCTTGCCCTCTGCTCTGCTCTGTGAGACCCACCTGGAATACTGCACACAGTTCTGGTGTCCT
>NW_008662289.1:66755-70966 GCF_000695815.1 Acanthisitta chloris
GCCACGGCCTCACCCCCCGCGGCCCCGGGGGAGATATTTATCTTTAACTAATGATTTAGGCTGAATAATAGAGATTGTTTGTTAAGAACAGTTTGTTTGCTTAGCATTTCCCATGTTTTGTCAAGCTGTGTTGTTGTTCCTGGAGGAACTTTTTGGGGTTCGATCTGGACAGGAATTGATTTCTGGCTGAGTCTGCCAGAGGAGAAGGAGTTAAATTTAGGCTGAGGCTTTAGGTGTTTAGTCGTGAGCTGTGCTGGGAGGAGAGATAAAAAGTTGGGGAAGACTGAAGGAGGTGAAGTGAACATGTCTGGACACAGAGCAACCTCTGCTCGGGACAGTCAGGAATATGTATTAACAACGAGTTTATAAACTGAAACAGAACTGCATGGGGCGTGTGGGGAGAGCAGAGACTGCCCGAGCCCCCAGCACTGTTGGCTTGCTTAAATTCACAGAATAAATTGGAAATTTTGGCTGCAATCCTGTTTGGAGACTCAGTCACTTATCACACCCAGGGAGGCTGTGGCTGCCCCAGCCCTGGCACTGTTCAAGGTTGGATGAGCCTTGAGCAACCTGATCTAGTGGGAAGATGTCCCTGCCCAAGGCAAAGGGTTGGGACTAGATAATCTTTAAGGTCTATTCCAACCCTTAAATTCTATGATTCTATGGGCAGAATAAATAAATAATAACATAATGATAAATAATGACTGAAAAAAGGAAGAGTTTGAAATTTATTTTGGGTTTTACTTGCTTGGGTATTTTTAATCTTTATATATACTTAATATTCAAAAACTGCCTTAACCAGGTAGCTTTGAAGTTTCCAATAGGGTTTGTGTGAACTCTGAGTGGCTTTATCTCCAGTTGTGGATTCCTTGTAACTTAACCCTAGAGAATTTGAATGTCCACGGTTAAAAAGAAATGGCTCAGGAAATAAGACTGAAGAAATAGTAAATGACAAGAAAAGATCCCTGAAATTGCATTCTGCTCATTCTGTTCTTATTGAAACTGATATGGATGTCTGATTAACCAGGAAGCACCAAATGATTTTCTGAAAAATGTTTAATAAAGCTAATTGCTTGTTTAACTGAGAAAGTGAATCCAGATTTTTTAAATCTAGAAATTAACATTTTTCCTATAAATTATGAGATTAAGACAATTCATGCTTAACTTTTTTTTCTGCTTCTTACCTTTATTTTGAACCTGACAGCAAGTTCTTTATTTCTCAACAACACAATAACAAAGAAACACATTCAATAACAGATTAATGAAATGTATCTGAAATTAATTAAATAATTAGAAATATTTTCATTGCTTACCAAGGATTTTACAAGAATCTTCCTCATTTCCACAATAGGCTTCAAAAAACGTAGCCCAATTTTTTATTCTAGTATTTGGTAACCTTTGATCACTGACTGGTGAGTAGTTTGAACCTTCCACTTTTAAATATCTTCCTCCTCTTAGGCATTATTTGCTTTATTTTTTCAGCAAGTAACCACTGATGCAATTGTACCTTACCCTTTCCATTCCCTAGATCATTTACTATTTCTCATTCTCTTTCTGGTGTTTCAGATGAGTAGCTCATATCTAATAATTTTTCTGTATGATAATAGACATTAGCTTTCATCCTTGTCAACTTCCAGATTAAAGGATAAAACTAAGGGAGAAACTTTTGGATTAAAGGATAAACTAAGGAATAGTTACTTGGGTAATTAAATCAGTGAGTTAGCAAAATATGTGGATTTACTAGCTTTGGTTCTTGGACTTATTTCAAGACTAAAGGTGACTGGGTTAAAGGAAGGGAAATATTATCTTTGTGTTTACTTAACCCCTGGATTTATTAGAAAGATAACCTGCCATTGGAGAAAATATAAAGTAACATCATGACATTCTAATTTACACCATCTGTTGATAATTGCCAATTCCCTAACATGTCAAATGTGAAAGTCTGAGAGGATGGAAAAAAGATGGATATGCTTCATACATGCCAATCAGTTTTCTTTGTAACAGGGGGAATCTACAGGATTTGAAAAAAAGGACTCAAACTACTTCAGGAGCCATAACAAAAATAAACTATCACTAAACAAGGTGGAGAGAGGAACATGTGTCTCCTTATACTTTGCTATAGCAGCCACGGAATTTCTCTGTGTTTTTGCAGTTTTCCTCCAGGATGATATTTAACAGAATAGAGCATATGAAAACAAGACATGTTTTTTCTCAGCCTCGAAAATATTTCTCTGAGTACACAAGTTTATATGTTCTTGTAGGGAATGTGTCTGGACAGCCAAGCATCTCTTCTTGGATCAGTGTAACTGGAATTGATGTTGTCTTGGTTGGACTTATTTGTAAGGCCTCCCTACTACCAGTCTCTGTTGTTAAACAGATGGAGCCAGATGAATCAGTCAGGCAAATCAAACTAAACAACTTTGAAGTACAAGAACAATATGAGGATCACTGTAAATTCAGCTATATTCATTCTCTTCGTTGTTTTTTCTCACACTGTGAACAGGCTCTGAAGAGGTCTGTAATTCCAGATGTTATTTTCCCTCAGCTGGTGAGTATAGTATGAAGCTCAGGGAATGTACTAGTTTCCATGAGCACTTCCTAATCTGTTTCAAACATAAATCATCCTGGTTGGCCTGAACAGTTTAAATAAGAAGCACCCACATAATTCTTACTATCTGCACAATTGAGAGGGTAGGACCTCTGACTAGTGAACACTAAGGAGCAGATTTGGGCCATTCTACTTGTAAGAACAAGCATTAATCTTCTCTCTGTTCAGCCTAATCCTATATTCTGAACAGCAGAAGCAGCTAGTATGACTATTAATGATTTTATTTTTTTGAAGATTTTTTTGCCAGCCACAATTTTTGACATTTTCTAAAGGAACTCAAATTTAATACCCTTTGACAAGTAGTTCCTCAATATGACTATGGCTTTTTTTAGTTGTTAGAAGAGGTATATTAGATTTAAAAGGAGAGAAACACAGAATCTTCCCATTTGAAAAAGAAAAGAATTCTTTGGATCTTTTTTGTTCTCTCATGTGTGCATATGTAAATGATTTTTTGTATGTGTGAACATATGCAAAGACTCTAACTATATTGTAGAGAATTAGGCTGATCATATCGACATAGAAATGAAATCAGACTCTGTTACTAAAGTTCATAGAATCATAGAATTTTAGGGGTTGAAATGGAGCTTAGAGATCAATCATCTAGTCCCAACCCCTGCCCTGGACAGGGACACCTCCCACCAGAGCAGGTTGCTCAAGGCTTTATCCAACTTGTCTTTGAACACCACCAAAGTTGGGGCATCCAGTACTTCCCTGGGCAGTTGCTTTTATATTTCAGTATGATCAACACAATTTACAGAAAAAAATAAATAAAAGAAGATTTATGACTCTGCTGCAGCTGCTTTAATAGTTCTGTATCTGTGAGAGGAACTCTGGTTTAGATAGGTTTCACAACTGAATATCATGTAAATACAGTCAGAAATGCATAAACTAAAGAAAAATAATCATGTTAACAGCTTAGAAGATTCTTGTACCAGAAAAGATATGAAAACCTTTCTCATATCAGAAGACAGGGAATGTGAAACTAACTACTGACAGCTGAAGGTGAAAGAAAATATATTCTTTCTGTTTACTTACCCTTCATGAAGTTTGAATTGTTTCAAGATGAAAGAGTTTTTTGTTGGAATTGAGCTGATTTAAATCTGTTTGCTCTGCTGCTGCTCTTTTTATAGCATCTGTAACATTAGCTTCTGCTCAGGTATCTGTTTGCTAACGGGCAATACACCACCAGCTAATTCCAGAAAGAACAAAGAAAGATATTGTACAATCAATATTCAGGTAGAGATGTACTGATGCTCAATTTTCTGTTCTTGCCGTTGACTAGAGCAACTACACAACATCTGCAGCCAGACCACCTTAATGGTAATCTCACAAGTTAACCAGAGATGGATTCATTCCATATTTAGAGAAGAGACTATCAGGAAAATGTCATGATGCTCTCCAAAATGCTACAAATTATTTTATATGGACACACTTTTTTTCTCAGTATCTTCAGAAAATGAATGAGTAAGGAGGAACTAAAATTAAGGCCTTCCAAAATTCACTGTCCTAGTATAGGTTTTGTCAACTTAGTTTGCTGCTTGTACCAAATACCAGTTATTTTTCCTATTAAAAAACTTCATTTTTCCATTCATGGATTCAAGTC
>NW_008662290.1:0-1469 GCF_000695815.1 Acanthisitta chloris
CCAGCATAAGACTTTGTAAGAGACATGATGGTTCATTTAATCTCTCTCTGCACTGACCAAAAATTGTATTTCCTCTGTTCATCATGTCTCCCCAAACATTCATACAGGGCCTTATTGGCCACTTCCAGAACAGCTTTATGGAAACTTTGCACCACATTTTCATAAAAAGTACCATCAAGGTGCTCTGTATGCTTCTGAAGATAAGCAATTTCTGAAAAGATACAGGAAAAGCCTTCCCAGTCCAGTCTTTCCTTCAACACCTCCAGGGATCGTGGCTCCATCACCTCCCTGGGCAGTCCATTCTGTGACAAATGTCCTCCTAATATCAAACCTAAACCTCCCCTGGTGCAATTCAAGACTGTCCTCTTATCCTAGCCTGGGAGAAGAGGCCAAGCACCACCTTGCTACATCTTTTCAGGTAGTTGTACAGAGTCACCACTGAGCCTCCTCTTCTCCAGGCTAAACAACTCCAGCTCCCTCAGCTGCACTTCATGAGACTTCTGCTTTAGACCAGCTTTGTTGCCCTTCTTGAACTCACTCCTCGTTCCAGTGTCTTTCCAGAAGCGAGGGCCCCCAAACTGAGCACAGTACTTGATATGTGGCCTCAGCAGTGGTGAGTACAGAGGGACTATCACTGCCCTGGTCCTGCTGGCCATGTTATTTCTGATAGAAGCCAGGATGCCATTGGCCTTCTTGACCACCATACTATTGTCTCATGTTCAGCCAGCTGTCAATCAGCACACCCAGATCTCTTTTTCTGCTGGGTCACTTTCCAGCCACTCTGACCCAAGCCTGTAGCATTGCATGGGGTAGATGTGACCCAAGTGCAGGACACTTCATGTGACCTTGTTGAACCTCAACAATTGGCCTTGTCTCATCAATCTAGCCTGTCTGGATCCCTCTGTAGAGCCTTCCTACTCTCCCATCCAACTTTGTTGTAGCACTTGATCACTGAGACCTGGGGGACAACACTTGTGACCAGGTGCTATCTGGACTTCACTCCATTCCCCACCACTCTTTGGGCCTGACCAACCAGACAGTTTTTCACACAGAGTGCATCTGTCCAAGCCATGACCAGCCAGTTCCTCCAACAGAATGCTGTGGGAAATGGTGTCAAAGTCCACATAAATTACATTCACAGCTTCTAAGAAGGTCACCTTGTCATAGAAGGAGATCTGATTGGTCAAATAGGATCTTCCTTTCATAAACCCATGCTGGGTGGGCCTGATCCTCTGGTTGTTCTGTAGATGCTACATGATGGCACTCAGAATTATCTGCTCCATTACCTTCCCTGGCACCATTACCTGCTCCATTACCTTGCCAGGCTGACAGGTCTGTAGTTCTCCAGCTCCTCCTTCTGGTCCTTCTTGTAGATGGACATCACATTTTCTAATTTCCAGTCAACTGGGACCTCCAGTCTGCTGGACTGCTGGTAAATGACTGAAAGTGGCTTGGTGAGACCTTCTGCC